>NW_015160873.1:300458-308415 GCF_001447785.1 Gekko japonicus
AGACTTGGGTCTACGCTTATATCTTTACTGCTGTACACTGTCCTTTTGTCATCGACTCGTTTGGGGTTAAAGCGTTTACTTGATCGCTGCTATGAATATTGTGCTGCCAACTACCTGGAGTTAAATTATGAGAAGTCCAAAGTAGTGGTCTTTTCCAACTCCTGGAAGTTTCATGACTGGAAAATCAATGGCCATTCCTTGGAACGGGTCAAAGTCTTTAAATATCTTGGTGTTCATTTTCAATACAAAGCCTCTTGGGTATGTCACCGAAAAACAGCAGATACGGCCAAAGTAAATGCGGCAGCCGTTTCCAAATTTTATTTTTCAGGAAGAGGTAACCAGTATATACCTGCTGCTTTAAAAGCCTTTAATGCTAAAATAGGAGCCCAGTTATTATATGGGGTGCCTATTTGGATCAATACAACTGGAAATCTCATAGAACAGCCTCAGTCCTATTTCCTGAGGAAAATCTTTGGGGTGCCAATGTGTGTCCCCTATGCAGCTTTATGCCTGGAATGTGACCAGAAGATGCTGATAACTAAAGCATGGCTAATTACAATTAAGTATTGGCTTCGCCTTCTTTTCAATTCGGACCCTTCTAGTTACACCTATCAGCTTCTACTGGAATCTAATGACTCTAACTGGATTACCTATATAGAATCCAAAATTAAATCCCTGGATATCACCTTAGATTCCTTACTCCTTACTTCCGAACATGAGGCTTTTTCAATTATAAGAGCCAATCTACTTTGTTCTGAGCTACATTCACTGTATAATGCCGCTAATAAAACCTGTTCACCCCTGTATTTTGGAATATCTCCTAAAGTCGGCCAAGCTGCCTCTTACCTGTACTAACTTCACACCCCCAAACTCCGTAGAGCCCTCTCTTTGGCGAGATTCAATGTATTACCTTCGGCCTTATTATCTGGCCGCTTTCAGGGTGTGCCCTTTTCTGACCGCTGTTGCCCATGCACAAATGATAATATCAAAACGATTTCCCATGTCTTGTTTCAGTGACCCTTCTAACCATGCGCTACGACTGAAATTTCTGAATTTTACTTTGGCTCAACTAGAAGAATATCCTGATTGCCTAAAGATCCTTATTCTTCTTGATAATCCAAACCTTCAGATAATGGAAACTGTTGCTAAATTTCTTTTTCGTGCCATTTCTATTCGCCCTTTATTTAATTGATGGGTATACTTACTTGCAGGGCTTTTTTTGTAGAAAAAGCCCAGCAGGAACTCATTAGCATAATAGGCCACACCTAACAGCAGAAATTCATTAGCATATTAGGCCACACCCCTGACAGCACAGCTCATTAGCTTATTAGGCCACACCCCCATGCCTTCCCTTGGCTTGCCCAGGCAAGCCCCCCCCCGAAGGGAATGCAGTTTAAACTGCCTTCCCTTGGCTTGCCCGGGCACCTGCAGCTGTGGGGAGCCCGGGCAAGCCGGCCCTTGGAGGGGAGGGGAGGCAGTTTAAACTGCCTTTCCTTGGCTTGCCTGGGTGCCCCGCAAGTGCGGGGCACCCGGGCAAGCCGACCCTTGGACAGGCCAGTGGGAGGCATTTAAATGCCTCCCCGATCCTTCCAGGGACCCCCGGCCCTTCTGCCTCGGAGTCATGGGGGGGTCGCTCTCCAGGCCTTCCCTCTGTAGCCACACACGCAGAGGTTTTGGCTGTAGTGGGCGTGGCCAACTCTGAAGCCAGACGGAACTCCGTTCCTGTGCGTTCCTGCCCCAAAATAGCCCTGCTTACTTGGTAATTCCTTGTTTCTGTATTTTGCAGATATTATTCTATGCTGTGGTTGTTTGGTTACATGCCAATAAAGGTAACTGGACTGGTATAAACAATCTGGTTTGAAACAAGCAGAAGAGGATATTTTAAGATTAACCAGAAAGGATGGGGGGGGCATAAACAAACTTTTTAAACTAATGTACTGACGATTCTTTTTTAAAAAGTCTTTTCTTCTCTCTGTTTTTTTCTCTCCCCGAACTCTTCCAGAGAATTGACCAGGAACTTCTTCAACTCTCAGTTTGGAAGCTTGTTTAGGACTGACCAGAACCCGACCTACTTCTTAAGACGCTTGTCTCGCTTTGCTGATATTTACATGGCATCGTTAAGCTGCCTTTTGAACTATGACCCTGATTACACGTTTTTTCCAAGGAGGACTCCTTTGCAGCATGAACTCCCCACCTGGTCAGACCAGCTGTGCACTGGTACATTCAGAATACCGTTTCTGCAAGAGATGATTCAGCTCAAGTAGGGCCCAAGTCGCTCCTCTCCCTTGTTTTTGTAAGGTCAGGCCTTTTAAACCATCTTCTTCACCCCCTAGTTGCTCAGTAAGTTATATTTATTAGAACACAAAACTATCTTAAAAAGGATCCGTCTCTTCAATAATAGCTGCAACAACTCTATTTATTGTATATGCTTATGAAGCATACAGTTTCTAGTTAGTTGAGGTTTCCCTTTTTTTTAAATTATGGGATAGGGCTTTTGGTTGTACTGAGACGAAAATGGATTTGCTTGCCCCTTCACTGTGTATTTACTGGATTTGCACGTAAATCCGTGTTTAATATTGCCCCAGATTTTTGGCTTACAGTGAAGGCACTGCTTTGTGCTTGAGGCATGTCTTGAAATGTATTTTAATTTTCTACAAATGTAGCTGTTTCCTGCCAGTTGTGGGAAGAGATGTTAAAATCCCTCATGTTTTCAAGCCATGTAAAAACAGAAATCAAAACATATTCTATACATATCAAGTCTAAATTCTTTTATTTTGTACTTTAAGCACATGGAATGTGTTTTCTCTCACAGCAAAGGAGATTTCCGCACGGAAGCAGGCTTCTGTGTATATGTGTTGATGCTACTCCATATTTAATGCTCGTGTGTGACCCAGTGAACTGGCCAGGTGCATTTTTTTATGTAAGTGGGGAGGTCTGTCTCCAAATGTGGCTACTAGTTATGCAAAAGCTGGATCAAGGCCAAAATATATAACTGGCACCTAATATGGATTACTAGTGTGTTTGTGAAATATGACCCTTTTTTAGTTTTTATCCTGATGTATGCAAGTGTACCCAGTGTTGAAAAGTGAGTTGCGATCTTTCATAAACAAAGATGCATAAGCATATTTTTAATGCCACCAAGGTTGAAATCAGCAACACTGAAGCATAAGTACCTCACATGGGCCTCATATTTATGTAGGAATAGAAGAAATGCATGTTTCTGGAACTACAGCTCAACAATACATTGCACCATTAAGAACTAGCTGTACTTGTGCACTATACAGAGCCAGTCTGGTGGAATGATTACTGTATGACAAGGGTTGGAGAGATCTAGATTCAAATTCTTACTGAACAATGAAACTCCCAGCCCAGCCAACCTCATAGGGTTGTTGCAAGGATCAAATGAAGGAAGGGCAAAAGCATGTACACTGTTCTGAACTGCTTTCTACTGAATCGGGCCCTTGGTCCACCAAGGCGAGTCTTGTCTACTCAAACTGGCAGTAGCTCTCCCGTGTCTCTGGCCAAGGCTTTTTGCATCACCTACTGCCTGCCTGGTCCTTTTAACTAGAGATGCTGGGCATTGAGCCTGGGACATTCTGCATGACGAGCAGATAGGTGTTCAGCCACTGAGCCATGGCCCCTCCCCTGTGCCACAGCACCTCAGTGGTACAGGAATCCCAGTGTTAAATATTTTGCTGCTGTTGGCCTAGGTCATAGAGAAAATGTGAATGAAGGGTCATAATTCATGGTCTTAACCACTGCAGTTATTCAGTTGCACAAGTCTTGCAATTGTATTTCATAGGAAGAAAGTCCCATTGAACTGTGAACAGGTGGTAGACAGAGCAGTTGTATGGAGGCAATTCCATGTGGCTCCTCACCACACCGGCAGTATATTGTGGCCACTGTTACTTTAATACCTGGCAGGCTGACTTTTCACGGCCGCATGAGTCCTTCTCCATAAGGAAGTTTCACTGCTGTAAAAAGTTACTACACAAGGCAACCAAGTCACAGTGCTTAGGATAGCAACATGGCCTAGTAAAATGCTACAAGATGCTGCTCTGGTATCACATAACTAAAAACGTCTACTAAATACTCATAAGCCTGCAACAGGCTAAATGTGGCTACCCCTTTAGATAATCCGCTTCAGAAAAATGATGGACTTCAACCTCCAACCTCTCACTCTTCGTTTGTTGCACATCTATCCTTCCCTTCCACCAAAAAAACCGTGGTGTAGTGCAGGGGTCATTTCGTAGAAAAAGAGGAGCAGGAGCTCATTAGCATAACTTATTTGCATATGCCACACCCCCTGACATCACCGGAAGTGTGTCAGAAGGCCACACCCCCACGGCTCAGGCTCCACTGGACTGTTTTGGATTGCTAGCTATTGGGGGGGGGAGAACATGCAGACCTGTCCTCGCAGAGGAGGGAGAGCTTGTACCTGAATAAAACTTGGTCTTAAAGGTGCCACTGGACTGTTTTGGATGGGGGGGGCTCTGCAACTTACCTGGCTGCTTCTTGCTCTGACTGAGGGCTGCTGGGAGCAGGGGGTGCATGTGCCCATCCCCTGGGCTCTTTACTGCTGGAGCTCCGCTCCTGTGTGCTCCTGCAGGAAATGACCCCTGGTGTAGTGTGTATGGTTCTTTCCTCCTCCATCTTATTATGATGGGTACATTGACATGGTCCTATGGCTTCTATGTTATCCTCCCAACAAGCCCGCCTAGTAGGTTAGGTTTAGAGAGGGTGTGTGATAAGCCTAAACTCAGTGAGGGAGCTTCTTGGCAGAGGGAGGATTTAAACATGGGTCATTTCAGTCCTATGCTGTTGCCAGTCCCTGTACCCCACTGAGTCTCAATTGGTAAGCCAAAGGAAATCAGTATTACCATAGATTAGGATAAGTTATTGTTTTTAATGGAGGAATAACTCTAATCCTAAACCTGTAACATAGATAACAGTTTCCTTGGATGGGAGAGAGTTTTGGCAGAGATGAATTTAAAAACCACTGATTCAGAATTTTTGTAAAACAATGTACTTTTTCAAGAAGGGGATCTCAGTCCATAGATTTTTGGTGAACTAGCTGTATAACATTCCTCATTCTTTAAACTGTTTTGTAACCATTTTGTATACATTGTTTTCTAAAACCAACCAAAATACAGCAAGAATTCTCACTCTCTTTTTAGGCAGCCATTTGATTCCCAAAATGGTGGTCAGGTAGACGTGTTTCTCAAAGTTTGTAAGTATTTTATGTATATGAAAGATCTGAGGTTGCTTTTCTGATATTGCTGAATTAACTCTTTGTTGCATAATTGAAGAACAATTTGCTGGCATGACTCCATTGTGTTCAAGATTGTAATTCCTTGAAACAGACTTCTAAGTAGGGCTGATCTGACTTTTCTCACCTTAAGTAGCAGTATTGTAGGAGGGAGGGGAGCAACCACCCCCCAAGAATAAAACCTCCCTTTTGTACTGTCTGTAGCTGTTGTTGCCTCTGGTTTGACACCATTTTGCGTGCACACCTAACTAGGGGCTAATGAAGCACATTTAGACTGAGGGCAAGTACTTCTTACAATGGTGATAATGGTTATCCTAGTAGCCAGCTGGGGATCATGTTAGCAATTGAGCAGTTCTGTGGTGGTCCCCCAAAAGGGTGCCTTTGACATAGATAAAAGATTTGCATTAAATTCCTTTCCCCCTCCTCCTCCTCTTCAGTTCAGCCATACTTCTAAGGATTCTGATTTGCTGGCCATGTAGCCTAATGGTGATCGTGTATGCAAGCAGCTTGAGCTTGTCTGTTGGTATAGCTGGGTGCATTGAGTACTGTATGCACTTAGATATATCACTATTGATATGCAATGCATGACTTCCATAGGCTGTTTTAAAACAGCAAGCATTAAAGAAGAATCACCTATGTTCTGTCAAAATACTTACTTCTGGTAATTTGTTACCCTTAAAAAAAAAAACACAAACCTCAGCATTGTAAATCTAGGGGTGGCAGACTCAGGACTGAAAGCTAAAATGGGACTTGATATTGTTCGGAATACATCCAAAGCCCTTCGTATAAGATACTTGATCATTTTTATTTTAGTTCATTTATAACTTGTCTTTCTCCCCAGTGGAGACCCAAAGTGATATACATAGTTCTCCTCCATTTTTATCCTATCAGTAGTTTTTTCAGAGGACTGTTGCAGTAACACTTCTTAAAACATAGGATCTGCCAGAAATGTGGAGTTAGCGTATAACCCGGGGTCCACAAACGTTTTAAGCCTGTGGGCACTTTTGGAATTCTGATACAACATGGTGGGCACAGCCACAAAATGGCTACTGCAGGAGGTGAAGCTAGCTACCAATTGGTTGCCCCAGCTTACCTTCAGTCACACAGTGAGGAACCTTGTGCCATGGTGGCAGCTACTGCCAAAGCAATATTTTAAAAAATCTGCACAACCAATCAAAAGCCTTGCTGGGCAAAAGCCTCAACTGGCCCACCCACTCCCTAAAAGCACTTGACAGGGGCCAGAAGACTTGGTGGATGCCATAGCGCCCTCGGGCACCACGTTGGGGACCCCAGGCATATCCTGTCCAATGGTGTTCAATGTGTGCTCCTGCTTACCCACCAGTGATTTTTGAACTGCCTTGGAGAAAGGTTCTTCTGTTGCAGAATAAAAAATAAACTTTGTGTTCTCTGGTGCTGATCACTGCTTTAATGTTAGCACACTGTACAGTAAAAATGGATTTGCATGATAAGTGATGTTTTGTTGTTATGGGGGGAATACCCTTGCACAAAAAGCAGCAAAAACTAACATTAATTGGTGTTTGCGCTCTGATAATAACTCTTGGACATTGTAATCAAGTTTTGAAACTGTTAATGTCCGTAATTTCTTTATTGTGCTATGAAGATTCTTGTCTGTGTATTTTTTGAACACCAAAAAATGAGGCAAACAGCAGACGTCTTGACAAACCGAAGGCTAAAGATATGAATGTATAGGAGGGAATGTATTGTCAAGCAAAAATAGCGCTCTTTTTGTATTAACGTTTTCATGGTATAAGTGCACAATAATAAAATGTCTTATCTACTGTTTAGGCTTAAGTGGTATGGGAGTCATAATACACGGTGTGCATTGAAACAGGAGAACTACCTGGTCAGTTAAATAAAGTCGCATTGGGCTCATAACACACAGTTGAAATTCCAATGGAATTTAATGTATGGGGTTTCTTTGTTTTTGTTTTGCAGTCAAGTCACAGCTGACTTATAGCGACCCCTAGTGGGGTTTTCAAGGCAAGAGACATTCAGAGGTGGTTTGCCACTGCCTGCCTCCCCATGGCAACCCCAGACTTCCATGGTGGTCTCCCATCCCAGCGCCAGTCCTGCTTAACGCCCAAGATCACCTTTCAAAACTTTGTTGTGTCCACAGAAGAAAAGGCACGGTTTAGTACTGTTTCTAGTGTATGGGTGAGGGGGTAGCAGGAAAACTAAATACTAGCGACTTTAAAGTAGTTTCTGTGGGTCAAAAACACTTTACAAATGATGTGGCACTTGGGAGTGCAGTCTTTGATTCTAAGAACGTAAGTAGCTGAGTTGGTTCATGGTAAAACCCAGAAACAAAAGCCATGCAGTGTCTTTCACCGCAGCCAATCAAAATGAAAGCTTGCACACTTTCAGGTTCTCCAAAAATCTTCATCAGGTTGGATGCTGAAAGATAACCCCTGCCCCCTTACTTTGCTTTTAAGCCTGCACACTCTGGAAGTATAGAATCCTCCCTCCAGTACATATGTGCTCCGAAGCCCTCATAGTGGCACAAGACTCCTATGACTCTGTCCCAAAGAAGACGTTTCTGAAGCTGTTACTTCCCTGACTTGTTGCCTTTATGCCAAGTTAAAGCTTTAAGGGGATCATCTTTGAGTTCCTTGTTAGTGAGAGTATTTATAATGTGGATAAGCTTTCATGGAAAAAGCTTGCCTGTTA
>NW_015160873.1:308477-321364 GCF_001447785.1 Gekko japonicus
CACAGGCATGTGAGATGGAATGGCAGTCTGCAATAACCATCAACAAATACCCCAGAATGTTCCACAACACAGAGTTTTGTGTCAGATACAGAGAGGTTTCTGGGTACTCTAAATAGGGTTGCCAACCTCCAGATGGTGGCTGGAGTTCATCTGGAATTATAACTGATCTTCAAGTAATGGAGGTCAGTTTGCCTGGAGAAAATGGCCGATTTGGAAGATGGACTCCATGGCCTTATACCCCACTGAAGTCCCTCCCCAGCCCCTACCCTTCTCGGGCATTTCCCAACCCGGATCTGGCAACCCTAACTGTAAAAATAAGTCAGGAATCAATCTTAAGGCAATGGATAAGACCAAAACTCAGTTTTTCCATCTTTAATGGTCTGTTTTGAAGTATACTATTGTAGCATATCCAAGATGATACAGAAGTGTATATATTTGAATACCTTCTTGGAAAGGAGTACAGCAGTTAAAGCAACCTACATATATGCCTTAGTGGGGAGAAAAACAAAAATCAAATGAAATACTCTGTGGTTCACTTGGCTCTCTCATAGGGACCTAAGTGTACTACAACATTTAAGATCAATCCCAAATCCCTGTGTTGCCAAATCTGGGTCAAACAAGCACTACTATGGGTTTTTTTAGTTAAAAATACAGTTACAAATATAATTGTAATTCTGCACCATAGAACTCTATACTCAGTACCCCTTGCCCAAAACATGAGGTAAGAATGAACTGTAGTCCTGAAGAACAATTTGAACCCGAGGAAAACACACTCTAAAATAAAGTGTCAAAATAAGTTTTTAGGGAAACAAAACCACCTTGATCCTCCCAAAAATTGCCTTTCTCTGTAGTTCTGAAATGCTTCTCACTTTGAAGTGGAAATTCCTTTGTACTGCTTTATATTTCGCATTCAATTCCAGGTCTAAGACATTATTTCCCATGGGAAGTCATCAGAGCTCTGCAGGAAGTTCATTAGTCACCAACTCACGTACATCAGAATCCTGGGGAGTGGGAAACCAGGTACAGGAAATACAGTTTGTCCATGCTATTGAGATATGAAATGTGAAACAGAAGTCTGAACTGTTTGAATGCGCTAAACAAATGCTAAATACTGCATCAAAATGATCATGGATTTCTATACGACTTGCTTGTGGCGGCAAGTGCCGTCAAGTCATTTCTGATTTATGGCAACCCCACAGGGGCTTTCAAGGCAAGAGACGCCCAGAGGTGGTTTGCCACTGCCTGCTTCTGTGTCATGACCCTGGTATTCCTTGGAGGTCCCCCATCCAGATACTAGCCAGAGCCGACCCTGCTTAGCTTCCGAGATCTGACAAGATTGGGCTAGCCTGGGATATCTAGGTCAGGGCACATCTTGCCTAATAATCCTACTAGTAAGAGAAATTAAAAATATACAATAGCAATCTGTGACTGCCCCTCTTGTTATCTCCTCAAGTTTTTGTTTTTTTAATTTAAGTTTCATTGTAAAACAGTTCCACTAATAAATTACAAAGTAACCTCAAATAAGAATGGCTAAAAAGAAACTTACTGAAAATGGATCATAAGGGAGATCTGGTGGTGAAGTTCTTGAGCCATCATAGTTAATGTTTGAGATGTTTGAAGCCTGGGCTGTGCCCAGTGTAGTTACATCGATATCATTCTTTTGCTGTTTTAAAAACCAACATATATTTATACTTCATGGATGCATATTCAGAAGAAGGAATACAACTATTGTGGTGTAGTCATAAGAGACAAAATATAGCCTTGCTGATTCCACTAATACTTTGCGATATTTAGTGAGTTCTGGTTAGGAATGTGCACTTCAAAAGTTACCATTTTAATTCTATAGCATAACGGTGGGCAGGGCAGGGCTATCCTATTAATTAAATATTGGGAGTCTATTTCAAAAAGTCATGTTCAGAAAAAATTCCATTATAATTAATATTGGATGTCCACCATTATTTCCTTTGGGGAAATAAAACTGGTTTTCCAGAACAGCTTTTAATTTTTAAAAATCATATGGGGGGAAATTTCAAGAGATCTAGTCCTTATCTACTAAAGACCCTCCCAAGTGTGAACAGAATTGGACAAGTGGTCTGGTTTTCTATACCCTGCTTTACTCTACCCTGAGGAGTCTCAGAGCAGCTTACAGTCTCTTGCCTTCCTCTCCCCACAACAGGCACCTTGTGAGGTGGGTGGGGCTGAGAGAGCTGTGACTGGTCCGAGGTCACCAGCAGAGCTTCATGTGGAGGAGGAGTGGGGAATCAGACCCAGTTCTCCAGGTTAGAGTCTGCTGCTCTTTAACCACTACAACACACTGGCTCTAGATCTCTGCATCTCCAAAAACCATCTGCAAGAGGTAGGCTGCAAAACAGTGGAAAGCATTCCCGGTATTTCTGGTATTGATCAAGAGGGAAACTGGAGAAATATCTGGAGCACCTTTCATGTGTAAGGGAGCAGTCCCTAGGATGGCAGCCTCTTGTATGAGCAAAGGTCGAGCATTTACAGTAACAACCCCTCCCCCACACATTCCTGAGCGCCCTCAGAAGCAGTTCCTTAAAAGCCGACAGAGTGGCCCATGCAAATAGGCACTGCACTTTCTTCTTTGACACTCAGTTTCACACTTTCAACTGCTCCATACCTTGAAACGCTGGAAGCGAATATCTCCTTGCTTAAATCTGAAGTACGTGTACCCAATAAGGGCGATGATTCCGATGATGAGCAGAACGGCAAAGAATATTCCTGTTCCAACTCCAAGATGTAAGATTGCCTGAGTGGAGGCAGTGCAGGCGAATGAGTATGCTAAGAAACAGTTTAAAGTATCTAATCTGTTGTAGCAAAGGCAAGAGGGAATTTAACAATCATGGTACAAGACTACCTGGGCCTACTAATGCCAAATGCATAAATAATAATAATTAAGTGCCATCACGTTGCAACTGACTTATAATGGCCTCTCATGGGTTTTCAAGGCAAGAGTGTAGCAAAGAGTGTAGCACCATTGCCTTTCTCTGCATAGCAACATTGGTCTTCCTTGGTGGGCTCCCATCCAAGTACTCATCTTGGCCAGTCTTCTAAATTGGTGGGTTTTTTGTACAGAGACAGAAAAGTATACAGTGAGGCTAGAAGGCTCAGGAAATGCAAGAGATGACAGTAAATGTGTCCAATGAATTGTTTTGCGGAGCACAAATGATCTAGTCCCAGAGGAAATAACCTTCTTTCACAAGTGGTTAAAGGGTGTTAACTAATTAACCACCAGAGTTGGAACTGTGACCCTGATGGCTAGGAGGCATCAGATGTGGCAATTAGAGGGGGAGTGGAAGCCATACAATGCTAATGTTTCAGCCTGAGCTACTTCCCTTGGTCTGTCTTTAGGCAAGAAGCTTCCAATAAGCCTCAGGTAAATATACTACAGCCCACTGCACTTGCTGTTACATGTTCGGGGGGTGGGGGGGGAGAGTGCATCTGAGGACAGACTATAATTTAATAGGAGAGTATTTGCTTTGCTTGCATAAGTCTCAAGTTCAGTCCTGGACAGCTCCAGGTTCTCCAGGAGTGGGTGGGAATGCCTTCTGCACAAAACCTCTGAGTGGCACTGCTGGTCAGAGCAAATATTGGGCTAGATGAACCAGTGGTTTGAATCAGTATAAAGCAGCTTCAGGATTTCTGGTCTCTATTGCTGATTCCGTTCATTCACTGTATTCTGGGAGAACCCTCTACACTCTACGGATCTCAGGGTCCTCTGCAACTGTCTCACCCACTGAAGAGGGGGGGGGGGAGTAACAAATGACCTGGGAGTTTATTTAAATAAATGTGTTATTCTGAGTGTGGTATCAAAGACCGTTTTCGATCACCAGCCAGAGGAAGACCACATTCAAATGAGTGTGACCCAGCCCAATAGACTTGTTACTTTCCCTCTGTTAAGAGGCGCAGGACTACGCCTAACAGTGGGATGCTGGATGTTACTGTGAAATAAGCCTGGAAGTGGTTGTACATTGTCCCCCGCTGCTGAAAACTGAAATGGCACCCCTGCCATGACATCATAATTGACTCTGGATATAACAGTGGAATCACAGTACTCGCTTTCAGATTAGAACAGGAAGAAGCAGAAATCTTTGTTTGCAAGTTTTCAGTGGATCAGCAAGTGTCTAAAAAAGAAAAAGTAATTTCTATGCGAAGAAAAGAAAGACTTACAGGGGGTAGAGGAGCCTTCAGGGGTGCCGCAATGACATGGATGATCCCATTGGAAGCAACAACGTCCCACCCAAGGATAGCTCTTCCATCCACATACCTTGTTGCCTTATAAAAAGGAAGCAAAGAGAGCCATAACAGTGGATACTCATGTAACCTTTTCTAAGGGTTTACCTAAACCTGCCGAAACAGCGGCTGCTGAGGGTGGTGGTTGTGTCTCTCCAGTTTGGATTGGGGTCATTGCAGGGGGGAGACCAGGGGGTATATAACTCTTCCCCCTGCATTGTTTTTGCAATCCTAAATCCCCCCCCAGCTGCTGATTGGCACACAGCTGAAAATATACAGATGCCCAAGTGGCCCTCCCTAGAACACAGCTGGATTACCATCTTTAGCTGGCACTTTGGTGGGAGGGGACAAGCTCTTTGGCGTTACACCAATGTGCAACATCACTTCTGGAATGAAACTGGAAGTGATGTCATTATGTCAGGGTGATGCTCAAGGATTCATCCCAAACTGAGATTTGGGTAAATCCTGGAGCACTGTACCAATGCAATGATGCCACATCCAGTGTCACACCAGAAGTGATGCTGCATGTCAGTGTGACACTGAATAGCTCCCCCTGCTGGCCTGTCAAGCGGCAGTGTGGAATGGGAGACCCTGACTGAGGTCTCCCACTATAGCGGGAGACCTGCCCCCCGCAGCTGGAGGCAATTTCTCAGTGCTTAGATCTGTACACTCTTGGCTGTAGAACTAATTCTTTTGTACTGGTTGATATTGGCCCACAAAAGTTTCAGTTCTTCTGCTAGAAGAAACTGGCTGGAGAAGGAATCTAGTCCCTTATACCATGAATTAGTTTCATACAGATTTAATTGCCTATCGAGCGAATGTTATTTTTTCCCATCTCAATAATTTGTCTTGTTCATTCCTAAAACCATTAACTTGCTAATACATTTTTTTTGCAGATAATAAAGCTTCAATATGTAGCATTTATTATTTAGAAATTTTTTATGCCACCTCTCCAGGAACCTGCCCAAGGTGGCTTACAAATGAATAAAAGCAAAACATTTAAAAATTAGTTTAAAAACCCAGCATTAAAATCCAGCTCAGCATAAGAAGACCCATAGGAAAAAACACTGACAACTTAAACTTATAGTGTTAAAAGATTTTAATTAAAAGCCTGGGTGAACAGAAACATTTTGGCCTGGCACTTAAAGGAGAATAATGTAGGTGCCAAGCAATCCTCAAGAGGAAGGGCATTCCAGAAGTGAGGTGCCACTCCTGAAAAAAGCACCGTCTCTGGCTGCCACCTGCCTCTCCTCTGAAACCAGGAGCACAGAGAGCAGGTAAGCTTAACTTAGGTGATTCTTCAGGTACCCTATAGCCCCAAGCCATTTAGGCCTTTCAAGGTAAGAACCAGCAGCCAGTGCAGATCTTTCATCACTGGGGTGATTCAGTCCCTGTATCCTGCCCCAGCAATAGCCAGGCTGCTGCATTTTGGATAAGCTGAAGTTTCTGGACCATTTTCAAATTTTAATTAAACTAAATGTGTCTGGATGCTTGGGAATGGTTTTTAAGGAAGAACACGTGCAGACTTTGAAGAGAGATTCTGTCTCCCAGGTAACTGGATTTAGCCCTATCTTCCACTCCTAGATGGCAGGAATCTAACAAACTCAGAATTGCCTCTTATCTACAAGGGGACATTTCCCCTGCCCTTGGCCTTTCTTAGGCCTCTGCAACAGTTTCCACCAGTTAAAATTTCTTCCCTCCACCAATTCTGTGCTACTGTATCTTTAGACCAAATGGGACCTAAAGATCAACATACCTTTGCTACAATCTCATATAACTTTTATTAGCTGTCTTGGCTTTTCCCTCACCACAATCTTAAAGACTTAAAGAAGTGTCTTGGTTCATGCATTCCCTGGGAACAGTGCTCAGTTCTCATGATGGAAGTAAAGTATGAACCCCTTCTGTCCATCATGCAGATAGCAACTAGTACAAAATGGCTTCTCCATATGAACTCCCATTACACAGAGGTCTGGTTCACGCCAGTTCGCCCGGCAAGGTGGGATACAAATGGAAAATAATACATAAATAAATACATCTCTGTTCCCCTTTTGTTGAATCATGTGACCACATCCATGTGGAGCACCAATCCAAACTAGCTGCAATTTGTACAGTACAAGGAAGGGTGTGTGCCATGCTTCTCTTTGCAATGAGTACCCATCCTGGGAAACATACAATCCAGAGATTTACCTGTGAACGTGCTAACACTCACCTTTTTAGCAACTGAAGCCTGTTTTTCTTGGTTTTCACCATGTGTAATTAATAGCTTTTTCCCTATCCTGGTTTGAAGGGTAGTTCCATTGGTCAAGTCTTCATAGTACAATATGCTCATGTTGGACAAATGGTACTCAATGTCTCTTCCAGAAAGTGTCTGAATACAGCAAACAATGTCAAGCAATGTCAGTTAATAAAATTACCACATATCTGCTACTCAGTGGGTTTTTTATTTCTTGCATACTGATATTTATCTTTAAAGAGAGAAGGTAAAGCAGGAGGAGGGCATATGGAAAATAAGAAAAAGGGGCGGATGAATATATAATTTTTAAAAAGTTGAACAATGGACATAAAAATGAAAACTGGGTCCTATGTAGTAAGTTGAAGTTGAGTGTGCAGGTTAGGTCTCAAAAGTCTGAGGATGACTACTTGACTAGATGGAATTTTGGGACCTAGGTTTATATTTATTTTAAATAGTAGCACAATCTCAGCAATTCAAGGCTGTTGACAGGATCTTCTGGATATGGTATGCTGTTTGTATACTGGTACCAGTCCTCTCCCATTGTCAGGTGATACGATGGCCATAAGCATAAATAGCTTTAAAAGGGAATAAGACAGATTCATGAAGACATAGTGGCTAGTAGCTATAAGGAATGTCCACATGCAGAGGAAGTAAAACTCTGAATACCATCACTAGAATGTAACATGAGGGAAGACATTGGTGTCTATTTGTTGGCCATCTAGGGAAACTGATTGTGGCCACTATGTAATGCAGGATGCTGACCAGATGGACCAGTTGTTTAAATCAGGGGTGCCAAACATATGGCCCAGGGGCCAGAACCGGCCTGTCCAAGGCTCTTAGCCGGCTAGCGAGCAACTAGTGCGAGTGAGGGAAGGCACGAGACTGCTCGAGGGGGGGAGTTAAGTTGGTGCATGTGGTCAAAGCTGTTAAGAAATATGGCTAAGGGGCTGTACTATGAGACTGAGATAGTATAGTGTGGGGGGAATGGCAGCAAAGAAGAAGAAGAAGAGATTGGATTTATACCCCGCCCTTCACTACCCAAAGGTGTCTCAGAGCGGCTTACAAACTCCTTTCCCTTCCCCTCCCCACAACAGACGCCCTGTGAGGTAGGTGGGGTTGAGAGAGCTCTTTCAAGAACTGCTCTTTTTCAAGAACAGCTCTTATCAGAACTACGGCTTTCCCAAGGTCATCCAGCCAGGTGCAAGTGGAGGAGTGGGGAATCAAACCCAGTTCTCCCAGATTAGAGTCCGCGCACTTAACCACTACACCAAACTGGCAAAGGTAGAGAAAGAGGAGGCGTGGTGTTTTTCCCCCCTCCTGCCTCCTCTGACCACAGCTCAGCATTAAATGGGGGGGGGGTTTGGAGTTGAGTGTCTGCTGCCGCCACCCCCAAACAAAACAGCTATTGTGAGGGGCAGCTGGCATGGAGCAGCGGTTTGCCATCAAAGGGAAGGGGCCAGCAAGGGAGAGAGGAGGAGGGCCGGCGCATGGATTGAGAAGCAACTGGACTGCTTTGTGCATGGTTCTCTGAGGCGAAAGACATCTTGGCTTTGGAAACAAGTGGAGGAACAAAGGGAAAAGGGGCAGCGCTATTGCTGCCACACATCTGAACAGCTGCGGAGCCCAGAGGCAGAGTGAGTGTTGGGGAGGGTGGGGAATGGCAACCTCCCTTCTCCTCCACACCTGTCCTCAGCCCATGAAGGAAAAGGGGTAGTGAGAGGACAAAAAGCACCCCCTGGAGGTTTTGGAAACAGTTTCTCCATCAGGCCTTCCCCTCAGCCCCACTGCTTCTGTGGGAAATGCAGGAGGAATGAGAACTGGCAGTAGGGTGACCTGGGAGAGCCAGGTTCAGAACCCCCCCCTCCTCCTGAGCCAGGACTCTGTGGTCTGGGTCACCCCGGGCTGGTTGCTCAGCCTGGACCACTTCACAAGGCTGGTGATGGTGGTGGGCATAGGGCAGTGGAGGGGAAAGTCTGATGTGCCGCCTCAAGATCCTCAGAGGTAGGATGGGGGAAGAGAGGAAACAAGGGGTGCGTTCAGACGCAGCCTTTACAACGGATTCTGTGCCGGTTGAAATCGATGTACCTACCGGCGTTCAGACGGGGAACATCTGTCTTCCCACTCTATCCGTTATAAAGAGCTGTACACCGTTGCACTCTGCCACTAGGTCCCTAGTGGTGGTAAACTCAGTGCAACGGTGGCTTCCGATGCAAACCGGCGTCTGATCGCTCTCCACCGGTGCCTAGCCACTTCCGTCGGAAGCCTGAGGCTTCCGGCTTTCCCCCGCCATTTTAAAAAAGATTCCTAGCGGTATGTGCTTGGGCGAAGCTTCGCCCTAAGCGTTTGTTTGTTTTTTTTAAAAAGCCCTTACTGCAGCATTTCGGAGGTGTCGGGGACCTCCGGAAGGCTACTGTGCTCTTTAAACTTTAAAGGTAAGTCCTTTCCGTTAAAGTTTAAATCTTCTGGGGGGGGGGGGGTTGAGCATGCGCACAAATCGCCATTCTCTGAATGGCTGCCTATGCGCATGCTCAAACTGCTTAAAAAAAACACAACAAACGCCGACACCCGCAGCGTGTGAGCGGGCGTCCAACGGAGGGATACGGAAGAAGGAGGGTGAGTCTGATCGCGTTTCTGCTGGCATAAACTGCACCGGTTCCAATCGGTGCAGTTTCTGCCGGCAGAAAGCCCCCGTCTGAACGCACCCAAGGAGTGAGAGAGATCACAGCCACGCTCAGCGGCTGGGGTTGGGTGTGTGCTGAAAAACCACCTTATTTATGTCTTGCAAACCTACCTGAGTGGAGGTGGCTGAGTGATTTCAGGGAACCCTTGGGCTAAGGGAGTTTCCTAGCAAGGAAAGGTATCCTTCACCCTTTTTTTCTGTAACAATTCAGTAACATGTTGTGGATGTCCTATATGAGGCTGATTCAGGGCCACGTTTATGACATGATTTACATTCCCATACTCAGTTGGTACTTTACCTCATTTTCCTTCAGTCCGTCATTGTCTGGCACAAACAATGTAGCCTTAATTGACAAATTTGTGAGGTATTTCAGGAATTCTTGACCTTTCCTTGAGGTATTTGAGTAAGTAAAGATTTCCTGCGAAGAAACAGGATACTCTGGAGTGAAATATTTTTGCTGTGATAAAAATTTCGGAATTATATACAATTGAACCTGCGAAATTAAACTTCCTTTACATATACACAGTTATCTGAAAAAAGATATAGACAATTCAGAAAAGTAGAAAGGTGCTAGAAATATGGATGATTAATAATCAAAAATTTATTTTAATACCGAGGACAATGCCTCACCACTTTTTATTCAGACTTGTGTCCTAAATGATCAACTTTGCTCTTCTTGAGAGCAAGTAATAGCATAGAGGTGGAGTGTGAGTCAGTGGCTAAAGGTGGCAGGTCCAAAATCCTAGCTAGGCCAGCACAGTCTTGATCCTAGCTGGGCCAGTGCAATCCAATCCATTCCCCTCTCTGTACATGTGTGTACAAGACAGCTATTTCCAGTGAAAGTGTTTGTTTCTATTACTTACCGAGACAAAGTTTGTAAATGTTGGGACAGACATGAGGACTTGAAGTAGGTTCCCAGTACATGTAAATCCATCACCCACATAGCCAATTCTGCAAGTGCAATTAACATCTACAAAATCCAAGCATAAGGATTTTAAACAGCAAGCTGATGTGGGACATCAGTTATCTAAACTGCAATCTACCACTGCTTTGCAGAGTTACTATTTTGCAAAAAACATAATTCAAAAAGAATAAAACCAATTTATACTACTGTTTATTTTGGAAGGGACATCAATCATTCATTTGTTTTTATAAGGAATTCAGATGACTGCCAACCTATTATATTCCAGTGTTTTCCCTTGTTGTCCCCCCACCTTTTCCCAAATAGTCTGAAGATGATTCCCCCCCCCTAACTTAAAATGTTACTGCAGCATCAGTCTGTTCAGTCTGGCAGGGGCAGTGCACTACTGAGGTTTCTCAAGGCTACTGCCCCTTTAAATTTTGCTTCTCTGTTTATAGATATTTATGTACTTCACTAATTACGTTCTGTTGACTCTTGGTGGCTATAACATCCTGGAGTCAATCTTTTATTATTAGTTCAGCTCCCTGGAAGGATAGATGAGTTTTTTTTTCTTTTTCAGTCATGGAGACCGCTCATTGATTTCTTTCTCTTTTTTAACAATGATAATTGCACAATTGCAAAATTACAATCATGGGGGGGGGGAATTAATGGGCAATCACTTTGGCTGCAAAGTGAAAAGCAGTAACCCCCTCCTGTGGCACATAGTGGACATAATAGTTATTATAATTAAAGATTGTGAAAATTAAGTATTGAGTTAGGAATGCTGAAGTAATGAATGAACAGAAATTAATTAAGCACATAAAAGAAGCATTTGTAAAACAGCCAATGTAAAGGGACACATAATTGAATGCTGAATGGGCACTGCCAATTTTTATGGGGACTATAATGCTATTCTAAGTTCCATGTGCAGCCACAGTTGTAATTGTGTTTGAAATTGACTGTGTGACACAAGAATGACCTAGTGTGGAGGCAGCCAAAGACCTCCCCTGTAAACAAGGGCTTATTGGTAAAGGGCCCTAGCTCATAGGTATAGGTATAACCATATGCTTCACATACAGAAGATCACTCCACTTTAAAAGGAACTCTGTTAGATGGCTGAAAAAGAAATCTGCCTAAAAGGCCAAAACAGCTGCTGGCAGAGCAAGGTTAGGTTAAAGTGAGCTGAATTAACCAATGACTTGGCTCAGTATAAGGCAGCTTTGTATGTTCATAGGATGTGGCTTTCTTCCAGTCTAAAAACATTCTGATTAATGCTGCATGATCTCTCTCATGGATGCGGTACATGATCAGTTCAGTATCATGGCTGCTCTATATATTCTCAGGTTTCCCTGGCAAAGTTAAAAATTAACACCATTGTCTGAGGCAATCATGGAAGCAGGGATGCAGGAGGGAACAGAAATAACATTATCAGAAAGGTTTCATTACACTGTGAATTCTTCATTCTTAGTGTTGTTGGGGTGAGGGACACTGCCTCTTGGGTACAGTCAGGGCCACGGCTCAGTCTGGGGCCCAGGGGAAGACTCCTCCCCTTGGTGACTCAAGCGGATGATCCTGCCAATTAACACGAAGAGCCATTTCCCACTAGCCAGGACTGTGCTGCCACAGCAACACTGTAGAAATGAAGAGGCTTGTACTTGCAAGTCTCAAGTGATGTGAAGCAGTTTAACTCATGGAGCGACTTGGATAATTGACTCCTACCCCAAGTGCAGCCAGCAGTTACTGCAACATGGTGACTTCAAACTGGCCCAGGGCTCCATGAGGCTCAGCTACTAGCTGTCAAACCAACATCTCAGGTAACTTGGTAACCTGCTTTGCAGTGCCTCATTCTTAGCCTGTCCACAGCTAGACACACTCTTGAATGCAGAACGAGGCACTCTGAATGTGGTGACACACAGAAAGCAGCGATGCTTGCTCTGTTTTGCTCCACCATAAGAACACAAGAGGTGCCTGCTGGGTCCACTGGTCCATTCAGTCCAGCATCCTTTCCCACATAGTGGCCAACCTAGAGGCCACAACCTTCTTGATAGTGCCTCCATTTTGAGGGGACAGTTTTAACAAAAAGTGTTTATACCGGGTTGAAGTCTGTAAGCTTGTCTGGAAATGAATTGTCTGTCTGCTAATTCAGAAGCACCTTTACCTTTGACTCTGTAGCAGAAGGCATCCCATGTTTCACTCTGGTTGAGTTTGATTCCGTAGTCGATGATCCCAACCAATCCTCCACCACAGGTAGGGGCAGAGAAGGCCGTCGGATAGCCTACTCTCCCAGACTGCAGCCAGCCAGCTGCACATAAGTGGTACTTTGCCTGTAATCAACATGGAAACGAAGCAATTGTGAAACAAAGGGAAATCAGGTATCAATGTTAGCCTAAAGATATGAGAGACATTACAAAATGTAGGAGGAGGGAAGGGAGAAGTCATTCCATATACAAGGCCCACTGTTGTCTTGTTCTGATGGTTTGAAGAGATGGCCTGGTTAGATGACCTGGCATTCCCCTACCAATGAAGCTATGCCTGGATGGGCTTAAAGCAGTTTTATGGTGAAACAAATCTGCAATTGGTGCCTTCAGCTAGCACTAAGACCCACATCCATCATAGAGTACATTGCTGCATTTGTTCTGCCAGCAATTGCTTCCTGCTCCCAGTACGGCATAGCAGTGCTGTAGAAGGAAATTTCCTATTTGAGACAGAGTCCCCAGTGTCCCTTTTCTCTAGCATTTTATGTCTTTCTAGAATCCCACAGCCTTCTTTTGGTCTTTACTAAAAGGAAGAATCTGCAGGATCCCATGGGCTGTATCCCTCCC
>NW_015160873.1:321427-328045 GCF_001447785.1 Gekko japonicus
GAAGTCTGGCTGTTTCCCCCATATCCTGCTGCAGAATTGCTCTGGAATCTAATGTCCAAGGAGTTCATTCACAGAGTTCTGTCTAGGTAGGCGAGACCACTGACTACAGAGGATATTACTGATTCAATGCTGTTCTGCACTGGGGAAAATGCAGTGCACTTACAGCTTTGACTTATGTCTGCCTTACATGAGCAATTAGAAGTGAACAGAAGAGTCCAAACGATCTAAGGAAGTGTGTGCGAACAGCTCCTTTAGTGCTTTCATGTCAGATGGCAGCATCAGCCAGTGAGAGACATACTTCATTTGAGTGCATTACCAAAGGTTCCCCCCCCCCCCCATTCAGCCTGAGAAAATTGCACGCCTGAGAGAACAGAATAATGTGTGTCCCTTAGAATTCAGCACTGAAGCTCCTAAGATTATTCAGCTTCCTCCAAACTTAACAAGGAGGAGAGGGGGAACTGTCTGAGGCAACATCCCGCTACTCTCCAAGGTGGCATTCATGGTTCTCGGCTCCTCCATTATATCATCACAACAACTCTGTAAAGTTAAGTTAGGCACAAAAAGACAGAGATTGGCTGAGTGGGAATTTGGAACTAGGGCTCGCTAGTCAAACTAGGACACTCTTAACTGTTACACCACACTGTCTCTCTCGCTATCTTAACTTCAGTGTCTTATGTGCATGGGCAAATTAATGCTATGTTACCTTCTGGGCATATAAGAGCTGATTGTATGTAGCTAGAGTTGCTCCTTCATCTGCACAGGCTTTATTTGCTTCATCAAAAGTCAGTTTGTACTGTCCCTGGGGAGAACGCAGGTGAAAAACTCCAGCCGTTGCATCTAGGAGAAAGAATGGGGTAGAAAAGGTTAGGGCATCTGCCTCTGACAAAAACAGATCACTTTTAAAGAAATGATGCAGTGGCCAGACAAGGAAACCAGATGCCATTCTATGACGTTCTTTTCAACACTCATCTTGCTGAGCACCCTGGAAATATTATTTTTTTAAAAAATTCCCTGTTTTTGACATATCAAAAATTCTGCACATCTGCAGACTCAGATTCATCTGAAACATCTAGAAGAAGTCCAGGAGAAGAATATAACAGCATTGAAGGAACTGGTTACTACAGAAATAACTTCAATCAAGCAAGAAATGGAAGGAGTTAAGAAGGATGTTCAAGCAAATGCAACCAAGACTACAGAGACAGAGGAGAAGATACAAAAAATAGAAGAGAAACAAGATTCTTTGACTCAACAAATTACAAGATCAGAGACAATGATGGAGTTCAGAAGGATGCAGACTCATCTGAGATTCAGAGGCATTAAGGAAACAGAGAATGAGAATTTAAAAGAAAAAATGATGGAAGTGATAACGGCTTTTTTGGGCGAGGAAGAAGGGTCAATGGACTCAGACTTTGATTTGATTTATAGAGTGAACTCCAGAATTGCAGAAAAGAAGAATTTACCAAGGGATGTAATTGTACAATTTGTAACAAGATCAATAACAGAGGAGATATTCAAGAAGCAATTCAACGTCCCTTTTGTAATAGAGGGAAACAAAATTATGGTGATGAGAGAACTCCCAAGAACAATACTGCAAGACAGGAAAAGGTATAAATCCTTGGCTGACAAACTCAGAGCTTTGAGCATCAGATATAGATGGGAGATTCCACAAGGTTTATCCTTTACGTATCAAGGGGTGAGGATTCAGATCAGATCGATGATGGACTTTTATAAATTTAAGGCGGACAATGCGGACGTCTTTGGAGAACTTTAAAATAAAACGCATAATGGAGTACAAATTGTTGTCATGGAATGTTAATGGATTAAATTCACCAAACAAGAGGAAAAGAATCAATCATTGGATACAGAAACAGAAATGCAACGTGATATGCTTGCAAGAAACACATATTAGAAAACAGGATATAAAATATTTAAAGAATGCTTTATTTGGAATTGAATTTTGTTCTGCGGCCTCAAACAAGAAAAAAGGAGTTGTGACATATGTGAAGAAGGAGTTACAACCTACAGAAATTTTTAAGGACATAGATGGCAGATACGTGGGTGTGGAATTAATGATTCAGCAGAAAAAAACATTGTTGATCAACGTGTACGCACCCAATGGAGCAAAGGAAAAATTTTTTAAGGATATAACTGACCAATTACAACAATTGACTTATGAGCAAGTTATTATGGCCGGAGACTTTAATGGGACAATAGATCGTCTAGACAGAAAACCACAAAAGGACAACGAATTCAGCGGAAAATTGCCAAAGAATTTTTTTGAATTAGTTAAGCAAGAAAAATTAGAAGATGTTTGGAGGAAATGGAACCCGATGCAGAAAGACTTTACTTTTTATTCCAATAGACATTGCTCTTTTTCCAGAATTGATATGATTTGGATGTCTGAAGAATTATCAATGAAAACACATAAG
The DNA here is from genome assembly GCF_001447785.1 of Gekko japonicus. Taxonomy (NCBI): domain Eukaryota; kingdom Metazoa; phylum Chordata; class Lepidosauria; order Squamata; family Gekkonidae; genus Gekko; species Gekko japonicus. Next base: position 323,857 of record NW_015160873.1, read on the forward strand.
ACTGAAATTTTGCCAAGATGTAATTCAGATCACAATCCGGTGGTATGGAGTTCCACAGAAAGGAAAAAACCCTTTCTGTGGAGGATTAATGAAGACTTGTTGGATAAGAAAACGGTAATTGAGATGTTAAAGGAAGAAACGAAACAATTCTTTCAACAAAATTTAAATAAAGAAACACCGATACAGATTGTATGGGATGCTTATAAAGCGGTGATGAGAGGAATTCTCATCTCGCAAAACGTGAAGCAAAAAAAGGAAAAACTTCAAAAACAAACAGAAGTGTTAGAAAAAATTGCTCAGAAAGAAAAGGAATTAAAAAAGAAGCCTGGAAAAAAGCAAATTATTAAAGAATTAAAGTTGCTGAAGGAACAACTGAATGAGACTTGGAATCAGGAAATGTATTGGAATTTAAAGAAGTTACAACAGAAATCTTTTGAAGGGGCGAACAAACCGGGAAAATACTTAGCTTGGCAACTTAAGGCTAGAAGAGAGAGAAGAATGATAACCAAAATAATAGAAGATGGAAAAGAGTTCGTTGATCCTAATGGAATAAAGAGATGTTTCTTCAAGTATTATGCTAAACTATTCCAAACAACTAGAGTTGATCTTGAGAAGATTAAAACATATTTAAAGGAGATTCCACTACCAAAAATAAGTAAGGAATACAAAGATTTATTAAATGGTCCAATTCAAAAAGAAGAAGTGATGAAGGCAATAGAAGAGACAAAGTTGGGGAAGGCGCCTGGGCCGGACGGATTTACAGCGAAATTCTACAAAAAGATGAAAGAAGAAATTTCCCCGGTCCTGGAAGCTTTAACCAACGAAATAAGAGAAAACAAAAAGGTGCCGGACTCATGGAAAGAAGCAATTATTTCTTTGATTCCAAAGGAAGGACAAGATTCAACAAATGTAAAGAACTACAGGCCAATATCTCTTTTGAACAACGATTATAAAATCTTTGCAAAAATTATTGCAGAAAGGGTGAAAAACTATTTACAAACGGTAATTTCTGAAGATCAAGCGGGCTTTTTACCCAAAAGGCAGATTAGAGACAATGTAAGAATAGTAATGGACGCAATTGAATATTATGAAAAGCACCCAGAAAAAGAAGTAGCTTTTCTGTTTGTTGATGCAGAAAAAGCTTTTGACAATCTTAATTGGAATTTTATGCACCAGATGATGGAAAAGATTGAAGCGGGACAACATTTTAGAAATTGTATTGAAGCTATCTATTCTGAACAAAGAGCTAAAATAAATGTGAATAAAGAACTGACAGATAACTTCAAAGTACAGAAAGGAACAAGGCAAGGTTGTCCGTTATCACCGTTATTATTTATCTGGGTATTGGAAATACTTTTACAAAAAATACAGTACGATCAAGAAATAAAGGGCTTGACACATAAAGGACACCAATACAAATATCGAGCATTTGCAGACGATGTAATGTTTATGGTGGAAAACCCAACAGAAAAATTGACATTGCTTTTTCAAAAAATAAAGGAGTTTGGAGAATTGGCCGGCTTTTACGTAAATAAGAATAAAACAAAACTTATATGTAAAAACATGATCAAACAAAAACAAGTGGAACTACAAGAACTGGTACAATGTGAAGTAGTTAAAAAAACAAAATACCTTGGAATTGAATTAACGGCAAAAAATATAGACCTATATAAGAATAATTATGAGAAATTATGGACTAAGCTGACTCAAGATTTTAAGAAATGGGATAAAATGAACTTATCACTGATGGGAAGAATATCAGTTATAAAAATGAATGTCCTACCACGTTTGATGTTCCTGTTCCAAACAATACCAATTCTGCATAAAACGGATTTGTTGGCCAAGTGGCAACAAGAGTTGTCAAAATTTGTTTGGGCAGGCAAGAAACCAAGGATCAAAATGAAAATACTTTGTGATGCCAAAGAAAGAGGAGGTCTACAAATGCCAAATCTTAGACTATATTATGAAGCGGTTTGTCTAACATGGATGGATCAATGGGTGAAGCTTGAAAATGACAGATTGTTGGGGTTGGAAGGGCATGATTGTAGATTTGGCTGGCATGCATATTTATGGTATGACAAGATAAAAATGGACAGTTTTTTTAAACTTCACTTGGTGAGAAAAGCTTTGTATATGGTATGGACAAGATATAAGAAGTACCAGAGTGACTTAAGACCATTGTGGATTGTACCAGTAGAAGTGTTGATATCTTACTCAAGACAGCGAGGTAGAGACTGGTTGCCATATAGAGATTTAATTAAAAAAGAGGGAACAGAGTGGGTAATGAAAAAGCAGAATGAAATTGAATATGAATATGAGTGGTTGAAATATATGCAGATTTATGATCTTTTTAGATCTGACAAAAAAAACTATGGTTTTAGAGAGGAAAAAAATGAAATTGAAAAGGTATGGGAGAGTGGAGGAGGAAAAAATATTTCTAAAATGTATAAGGTGTTGTTAAAATGGTATACTGAAGATGAAACTGTTAAAGAACAAATGTTAAAATGGGCTATTAATATGAATAAGGAAGTAGATATGGAAACTTGGGAATATTTGTGGAAAAACTCTATTAAGATCTCGACATGTACTAATGTTAAAGAAAATTGTTATAAGATGATGTATAGGTGGTACATGACACCTAAGAAGATTGCAAATATGAATCAAAATATGTCAAACAAATGCTGGAAATGTAAGAGGCATGAGGGCTCATTTTATCATATGTGGTGGACTTGTGAGAAAGCTGTAGACTTTTGGACAAAAGTCCACAATGAAATGCAAAAAATACTGAAATGTTCTTTTAAAAAAGCACCGGAAATTCTGCTTTTGGGACTCAAAATGGAAGAAGTCAATACGACTAAAAAAACTTTACTCTGGTACCTGATAGTGACAGCGAGAATGATTTATGCTCAGTTTTGGAAGACAGAAAAGGTACCAGAGGTTGAAGAATGGATACAAAAAGTTCTGTTCATGGCACAAATGGATAAGATTACAAAAAAACTGAATAACAAAGAAGACGATGAGTTTTTTGGAGAATGGAATGATTTTAAAATTTATCTGGAAAAGAACTGGGATGTGAAACAAAACTTAATATGTTTAGATCAATATTAAGTCAAATGATGTTATCTTTAGATTGTAATGATGAGAAACTGATATTGTTGATGATATGAAGTAATTTGGAGCAGGGGTGGAAGCATTGTGGGAAGCCATTGGAGGGAGGGGAGGAACTGGGAATGGGGTAGACAATTGATAGAATGAAAAGTTTTATATGTTGTATTCCTGAGAAAATAAAAAATTTGTTTACCAAAAAAAAAAAAATTCTGCACATCTGGATAATGATTCTTTGGACTGTATAACTCAGCAATGGCGAACAATGGAGGTAACTTCTGAACTCCCTCTAAGCTATGGAGTCTTGTGAGCAAAAATCCTAGTTTGTGAGCAGCTGGCATTAAAGTTGTGAGTGAGCAATTTGGCCACTGCTTAAATTAGTTTGCTCTGGAGCCATCCTTCCTGAGCTAAGAAAAAATGTGTGAGCCAGAGGCTAAAAAACTGTGAGCTAGCTCACACTAACTCAGCTTAGAGGGAACACTGCTCCTGAAACAATTTTGACTAGCTTTTGATAGCCTTATTAAACAGTATTTTTGAGCTGTATGAAACAGAAGATTCCACACTTTAATGTTACGGCTCCCTTTTGGATTTTGTACGTAATGTGTGGGCAGTACTGTGTCTGAAAGAGCTGTGCTTCCCATCTGCAAGGCCCTTCCTGCTGGATGGGTCTTGCGGATGGGAAGCAGATGAACTCAGACTAGGGTTGCCAGACCCCCAGTTGGGGTGGGGGTCCCCCCGATTTCTGGGGCTCCTCCACTGGCCAGCTGGCCAGTGGGGAAGCCCCACCCCCAAACAGCTCCCTCCTGTGTCAACATAGTTGGCGCAATGACATCACCCAGAAGTGATGTCATCACACCGGGCACATCGCACGTTGACACTATAGCATTTTGGCTGAAACCCTAAGGTTACCATAGAGTTTTTGGCCAAAATGCTAGAGTGTTGATGTGCAATGTGCCCAACGTGATGACATCATTTCCAGGAGATGTCTTCCCACGAATGCAAGAAGATCCCAGGACGGACCCGGGAGCCCTTCGCTAAAAGCCAAGTTAGACCCGGCAACCATAGCTTAAACACAGCATTCCTG
>NW_015160873.1:328077-359235 GCF_001447785.1 Gekko japonicus
ATTCCTGCTAGATGGTATCAACTTCATTTTAGACATGACCAATCAATGCCCCTGGACCATTCACTGGTGAACTGAGTGGCTTTGAAGTGTCAGAAGCTGGCTGTTCCTGGAAGTTTCGATTTCATTTGTGAATTTTTATCATGCCCTTCCCCAAAAGAGTTTAGGATGGTGTGCATTGTTCTTTCCCCTCTTCCTTTATCTTCACAACAGCATCTTAAGGTAGACAGAAGGACTGGCCCAAGGTCACACAGCAAACAGCTTGGCAGAATGGGGATTTAAACCTGGGACTCCCAGCTCTTAGTCCAACACTCTAACCACTGTGCCATGCTGACTGTTGAATAATTCTGTAAAAAACTAAGTAAAGGCAACTCATATCACATGAAGCCCACGTAAATACACTCAAAACGGACTTATTTGCATATGATTAGCTATAACCGATGGCTTATAGGTTTCACTCTGACGGGCCTTTTTGTTAATGAGAATCCTACTACAATAATGTCCTGCGTAACCAGGACAAAGACATTTTGAGGGGGGGAAATCCAACTAACTTTTTCAAGTACAAGAATAATTTGTTTTGTTTTGGCACTCTGTAAAGCATCCTACATAATGCCAAACAACAAGTAATGTTGATTTTATACACACACACACATACATAATAAGACTGTAATCCTAAGAGTTTCTAAAGTCATGGTTGTAGTTCTAACATATATGTCTCACTGACATTTCAGAGCTTAACTTTAGCTGTTGTTTTTCCTGTCCACTGAATTTGTATTTGCTTCTGAAGTACTGACCCTCAAAATGGAGATCTACACAGTCAGCATCAGCATGGCATTGTCCATTGTCTTGCAAACATCGGTTCACTCGGAGCTGTTTCACTTCGCAGTCGATTCCATCGCCAATGTAGTTATCTTTGCATTCACACTTGCGTTTACCCTAGGAGGGAGATTATCAATACAATGAAATATCCCAAGCCAACAGAGGGCGATTCTGCATCTGGCATTCGCTCCACGTTTTCTCAACACCAGGGAAAAGGTGCAGTTCAAAACCACATTCAAATACCCCGGTGCAACACCGTACTGACTGCAAAGCCACCCCTGAACGGCCATAAATCTATGCAGAAGGTACCATAAAATCCAATATCAAAGAAAGTGAAAGCAGCATGCAGTGCAGAAGGGAATGTCTGTTCCAAGGTGGGTTTGGTAAAACAATGGCGGGAAAAGCCAATGCAGAATCGCCAAGAGATGCAAATATCCAGCTGTTATCCTAAATTTTCCTTTTCACTTCTAACCCCTGCGGATACTGGGAAGCCCTTAAAATACAATTACAGTGGGTACATTCCAAGAACTCTCTCCATTTTCAAGCATAACCTGTTATAACCACCGAGTAACTGCAGAGCAGGACCGCCGGGTTGGGCCGACTGGCCATCTGGAACATCTTGCCCATGGCATCCCCCCTCTTGATCCCACCGCGATATACAATAGGGAGTGAGTATTTTAGTTCCTAATGCATCCTGCAAGATGTGAGTTTTGTTTTAATTGTTTTAACTTGTCCTATTTTTATTGCACTTGGTGCCTTAACTGTTTTAATCCTGTTGTATTTTATTGCACAGTTGTGCCTATGTAAGCCGCCCTGAGCCTGCTTGCGGGGAGGGCGGGGTATAAGTGAAATAAAATAAATAATAAATAAATAATATAAGGCTAGTCTGTGAGGGTGGGGACATGCATTGAAATCCTGGAAAGACAGATCTATATATTGTCCAAACTGTCAGCAGGAGCTGTCTGCCTGGAATTGCTCAAAGAAAGAGATCAACAGAAATGGACCTTCCCTGTCAGAGAAGGTGATGGTGGGGCTGTTGGCAGGTACAAAAACGTAGGAAGTGGCATGTAGTTGCCAGCTCTGGGTTGGGGAATACCTGGAGATTTTAGGGGTGGAACCTGGGGGGGCTGAGGACCTCAGCAGGACATAATGCCATACAGTCCACCCTCCAAAGCAGCCATTTTCTCCAGGGGAACTGATCTTGGTCACCTGGAGATCAAGTACAATAGCAGGAGATCTCCAGGTGTAACCTGGAGGTTTGACAACCCTGCATGCTGAGCATGTGTGGACCATAAGAAATGAGGCTGAAGAAGAGATAAAGAGATACCATATGAATGCTGTAAATGCTTCAGCATCGTTATTGTCAATGACATCTTGTCAACTCAAAGAGGCAATGGAAATGTTTGAGGTTAGGTTACTTCACATGGTCCAGTTTTTCAAAATGTTATTTATTCATTTAAGATATTTATCTCCTGCCTTGTCTCCTTAGGCTTTTGTCTATACAACAGTGCAAGGAACTTTTTAGTGTTGGCTTTTCTGTGTTGCTGAAAGATCTTTCTCCCCACAAAAAGCAGAATTGAAGCAAAGGGTTAATATAACTTCCCCTTAAAATTCTAACAATGCTTGTCCTCAAGGGCAAGATTCTCCTGTTTGTCTACTCAGAAGTAAATCTCTTTCAGCAAGCGTTGCTCTCTGTTCATTTTTTCCTTGCTTTGTTTTTGACCTCATTAACATAAGAACATAAGAAGAGCCCTGCTGGATCAGACCATTGGTCCATCTAGTCCAGCATCCTGTCTGGATCCTCTGGATGGCCAACAACAGACCTTCCCCTGATGTGTCTCCTGTCTCTGGGATTCAGAGGTTGAGTGCCTCTGAATGTTGAGGTTTCCCTCAGTCACCAATCAATGTTCCCTCTAAGCTGTGGAGTCTCGTAAGCAAAAAATCTACTTTGTGAGCTACTGGCATTAAAGCTGTGAGCGAGCGATTTGGCTACTCCATAAATTAGTCTGCTCTGGAGCCATCCTTCCTGAGTTAAGGCAGAAATGTGTGAGCCAGAGGCTAAAAACCTGTGAGCTAGCTCACACTACCTCAGCTTAGAGGGAACACTGGTCACCATGGCTAGTAGCCACTGATAGACTTATCCACCATGAATCTATCTAATCCCCCTTTAAAGCTGTTTGTTCCTGTGGCCATCACTACATCCTCTGGCAGCAAATTCCACATTTTAATATCTCTCTGTGTAGAGCAGTATTTCCTTTTGTCCGTCCTGAACCTACTGCCCATCAGTATTATTGTCTCTTGGTTGCCTGGTTGTCTTTCCTCGGCACTCATGTAAAAATGGTTAATTAGCAGGTTGCTGGGGGCAGGGCAGAGCTTAAGTGCTTCATTTTTTACTTTGTAATGAGCCATAATTACTGCTCATATTTTTGTTGTACTGTTTATCAGAATGCGATTAAAAATTGTTACTGTTGTTTTGTTTTTAACAAATAAGCGACTTGGCTTTCTAAGAAGTAAAAAACAAAACAAAACTTGACCCTTTCCTCCTCTTGACAAGATGTAATAAGTCACTATGAATATTATGGAAGAAACGCTGCTGAGAGAACAGGAAATGACGGATGAAGTTGGAAAGAGAAGGATGAAACAGAATTGTAAAGGACATTTCAATAGTGCTTTGCAAGTCCACATGGGACATACTGGCTCTGTACATTGCACTTTATTTTAAAAATTGCCACAAATCAGGTCTGCAAAAACACAGAAAATACTGGAATGATCAGACTGATCATGGTATCCTTTGGATTGTCCATTACAAATAAGTGGGGGGAAAAGTCATGGCAATTCCAAATTGTATGGTTAGAGTGAAACCAGCTTTCGAGGGCAGGGAAGATTGTTGTATAGACCATGTTAAGTCTCTTCTACAGATGGAATTGAACCTAAGCAATCAATCTGCCCTGCAATTCTCCTTCCGCCCAACAGGGTCACAGCGTAACACTATACAACACTGGTTCAGTCTAAGCCCAATGACATCAGTAAAATTGCACGGTTGCAGTCACATTTGCTGGGTTATTACTGGGCATGCCATCATGAGTATTTTCAGTTTCTACAGTAGGCATAAACACACACACAGGGCTTTCCTGTCCACACAACAGAAAGGCAGTGCTCATCAGTACAGGCAGGATAGTGTGTGTGTGCAATACTTTTATCCTTTCCTAGAATACTTAATGGACTCTCACTTTAGTACCAGAATGCTCAAATGTCAGTGAAGGCAGACACCATCTGGGCGAGGCCCCCTAAAGTGCAGGGGCTACAGCCAGTAACACTTACAGGCCCTGTTTTTGTACAAATTGCATGTTCGTGGCAACCACCATTGAACCCATCTGTACAAGAGTTGATAGCCGTGCAGATGCGGCCATCTCCTTTATATCCTTTTTGACACGTGCAATTGACTTTCACGCCAGATTGTGAACATCTTGCATTCTTATGACAGCCACCATTGGATATCTTACAGAGGTTCATAGCTATAAAGGAAAAAGAGAAATAAATGATTTTGTCCTGGCATGCTCTTCACAAGAAAGCCTGACAATTCTTTATTTAGAACAAAGTTTGAGTCCGGTGGCACCTTTAAGACCACCAAGTTTAATTCTGGGTATAAGCTTTTGTGCGCATGTGCACTTCTTCAGATACATTGAAACAGATTTCCTCAAACCTTATATATAGGCACATGAAAGCATATACCCAGAATTAAACTTAAAGGTGCCACTGGACTCAAACTTTGTTCTGTTGCTTCAGACCAAAATGGCTACCCACGTAATTCTTCATATAGTAATGTATTACAAAATGAGACATAAAGACCATGATCTAGGGGAACCTGACTTGATCAGCATTTGCAATAGTCAGACCGCAAACTATTCTACATTGCAAAGTATTTTGAAAATCAAGGGAGTTTCAGGATCAACTTGTCATGTAGCTTCCGTGTGTGCGTGCGTGCATGTGTACAGACAGAAAGAAGGTATACTGTCTATGCAAATCCTTGTTTAGAGAGACTCAGAGAATTACCAAGACCAAAACAACTTTGCTGAATCTGAAAAACAGCCTATCCTATCCAACACTTTCTCCAAAGATGTGCTTGAGCTCTGTAGGTCTGGGCCTAGTCAGTATCTTGATGGGAGATCTTCTGGAAACCTTTTATATACTGCCTCTAGGGTTGCCAAATTTAAAAATCCTACTGGCGGGGGAGCGTCCTGCTGCTCCGGGAGCCGGTCGGGAACGTGCGCGCGCGCTGCCGGAGCGTCACCGGAAGTGACGTCACACGCTGGGCGGGGCCACGCCATTTGAGGGGAAAACAAAGAGTTTTCCCCTCAAATGGCAGCCACTCTTTGTTTTCCCCTCAAATGGCGTGGCCCCGCCCCCAGCGTGCGACGTCACTTCCGGTGACGCGCACGCCGGGGAGGGGTTTCCCCCGGGCCCCGATTCCCCGGCGTCGGGGAACGGAGCCTCCGGGGCGGGGGATTTCCGCCCTAACGGGGGAGTTGGGAGCCCAGTCTGCCTCAAGTTCCATCATGGATGAAATGTAGGATATAAATGTAATAAATAATAATAAAGTAGACTGGAAAGCTCAGAAGCAACCCTGCTCCTAAACACAGAGGTTCTTTCATTAGCCATTATGGACAAAAGCCACTGAGTTTAGTCGTCCATGAATTTGTCTAATTCTTATCTCCATTAAAGTGAGGTTTTATTACCCAATAGAGAATATGAAATGCAATCTTTGGACCTTGGAACACTTAAGCAAGATATAAACATTTGGCTATCCCACTACAAAAACAATCAACAGTGTAATTATTTTTGGCAGTTATATACTTCCAAATGCAATATGTGGGGTTCTTTTGTACAACATATAACAGGTCCCAATCACACGCGGAATTAGCCACGTGATAGGCACAAATGCCAGGCGGATTTAAAGGGCACGATCAAACGCAAACATCTGCCCAGCGTCCCGCACCCGTCGGCAACTCGTTTTGCTCCGCTGCAGAAGCGGAGTAAAAAGACAATGGGGAAAGTCCAGTAGCAAACAGGTTGCTATGGGCCACAGATGGACTTTCCCCTGTGTGATCACTCCAGTGCTCTCTCATGGCGTCGGGATGGTCTGATCAAGCAATCCCGACTCCGTGCCGTTGTCCCCCCCCCCCTCAGTACGTGCATCATCACATACTGCCATAGGAAGCCCTCAGTGTGGAGATGCGATTCATTGATCCTCCGTTTAAACAAATCAAAAACAAATGGCAAAAAAAAATCTGACTCAACCGCGATTGCCGGGGTAAATAGCCTTGCTTCCCCCGCGCGTTATCTCACACGTGTGACCGCAACCACAGTCCAGTTTCTTTTTAACCTCACTGATACCATACTACAGCATGATTTTGTGACATTTATAGATACTTTCATCCAGGGTCATTTTACTGAAGAACCATTTATGAGGGCTGAGGGAGATTAAAAATATCCATATTTCATGTTTCTTCCCCAATGATTTTTTTTCAAGTGTCTGTAAAGGATTTACCTGTACAAGTGATTCCATCTCCAATATAAAATAGTTTACACTGACAGATGTTTTGGGCCTTGCACACAGCATTAATGGAACAGCTGGGTGAACACACTGGCGCCACATCTGTGAAAAACATTAACACAACTATTTGTGCATTTAAAAACCTCTCAAGAGGGGTGCGTGTTCCATAAATCTGGGGCCACCACAGAGTGAAAGGGTCCAAGCAGTGAATGGCTGTACAACTTGGAGGGAGGGATTAACCAGGCAACAGCTCAAGGAGATTCTGAGGTGACAGCATAGATTCCTAATGGGAGAGATGGTCCTTCAATGTATTTTACTGAGGTAAATTAGTCATAAGCTGTTTATGGCAAGTTGAAAACAATAACTTAAAGTTATTGTTACTGCTAAATCGACTGACCTAATTTGGTTTCACAGAACTTTCCTGTCCATCCAGTTTCACAGATGCACAGTCCTGATCCAGAAATTCCTTCATCACACTGTCCGTTCTCCGTGCACTGACAGACTGTAAACACAATGGTTGGATTATTAGGAGAACAATAATTATTTATTCACTTAAAACATTTACACTCTGTTTCATAGCAATGCTCTCAAGGCAGCTTCCACAGAAGAACCGAAACAATAAACAGCATTATAAATATAAAAATATGCAGACCTACTTAAAACTAGAAGCCCAGCCCACAAAAGTCATTGAAAGCAACTATTTTTTTTTAAAAAAAGTTCATGAACTTTTCACTAACTATAAAACTTAAATACTTACAACAGAGAACTAATAAAGGGCTTTCCCGCACCAGTGGTTTTCATTGGTGGATATCGCCAAATGCCTCAATTTTTATTTTCGCATGTGTTTCCTCTGTTTAGTGCTAGCTTCAATTTCTCCTTGCTTTTTCTAATTTTTCAGGGAGCACTTTTACAGTGATCTTTTTTCAAGCTATTTCAAAGATGTCTTTCACTCCATGTGCTTAAATACTCCATCCACTTTTCCCCCTTCCAACCCTAGAAATATACATCCTTAATCCACACCCTCTCCTCCTGCTCCTTTTTCACCCTTCCTTCCCTTCACTAGTCATCATTTTAATTTAAAAATATTTTTTAATTGAAGCACTAGCAATAAATCGCTAAATTAAACATTAGCGTTTAAACGCTGAAGGTAAACCACCTCAGATGGTGCAGTGTGTGTGGGGTATTTCTGCAGATGTATCTTCACAGGGGTACTTTTGTGATGGTGGTGGAGCAGAATACAATTGGCAATTTTTGTCCTTCAACCATGCGTTTTCCAAGTGTTTCATAAGGGAAAAGTAAAGCAAATTAATAGGAACGACATAAACTAATATGAGTAATTTCCTGTTTGTGTTACTGGATTTCTCCGCAACTGTATGTACTGAAGTAGAGTACTCTTCCTCAAGCTTTCCCCTTCTTTCCACTCATGTTACATTTCCCTTTTAAAAAAATCAATGTACTTGAAGTAGCGATAGGGCACTAAGGAAAAGGACAATAAAAGAAACAATAGAGTACTAGGGATTTTCAGAGTGGCATTCAATCATATGGCTGTTCAGCATGGTTTCATTTTGTGTTTGTGTGTGTTTACTCTTACCCCATATTTTCCCTCTCCTACAGCAACTGGCACCTCCTAATGATTTTTGGGGGGGCATTTTGGCTGTCTCTGGACACCTACATCAAAATGGTGCTTGAGCCACATGAACTTTCTGCCAATCTTCAAATGGAGAATTGCCTCATAGGTCACCCTAAGCCAATCACAGGGTGTTCAACAGAATCATTCTGTCTACAGGCATACATGCCCAGCAATCTGGCGAAAGGCGCCATTATTTCAATTGTGATTCTCTGGTTTGCTTTGGTGATTTTTTGATGATGGCAGCAAACAGCAAAGCAAATGGCGGTCACAGAGTCTCCTGTCATCAAAAGGAGACATTGGATCGCCTCTCCTTCTGGGGTGAATAGAAGGTGCAGGAGGCTTTGGACAATTTCCATTGATATACAGCCATTTTTCAGAGCAACGTGATAAGTATCACATATAGCAGGCATACATGGATTGAAAATTATATTCCTTAAATAGAATTTACTGGACAGCATGATATTTGCATCTCCCCTACCTAAAAAGATCACTAATGGGCCTTTATGGAGGGCTTTTTTCTTCTCCCCACCAATTTCGCAATGTAAGATCTCTGGCGTACAAAAATGCTTAGGGGCCATCCAGAGTGGACTTGCACTGAGAAGGGTGTGTGTGTCTGGGCATTGTGCAAGTTTTTGCCTATAATGATAGTTCAAGTAATTTTACACAATCTTTGCTTTGTTGATACAACGAACTAACATTTAGAGTGTCCAGTTGCAGAGTTGTCTCCAGCAAGACAACTGGCAAATGCTAGAAGCCAGAGAAGGCTTTTTGCTGTTCTTAGTGATGCTGCACACTAGCATCATTTGCCAGCACCAATGTGCCAGCAATGAAGCTAGAACCAGCAGACACCATGATGAGATCCTTGCAGAGGACAGAAGACTTCATGACAAACTAATGGCCAAAGTGAAACACAGGTATGACCTGATGTTGGAAAAAAATAGACTGGAAAGGAAGGCCTTGCAGGAGATCATGCAGAAGAACATGGATGTGATGCTTCTCACAGTCAATGCCCTCAAATCTGTGGGTGAAATAATGCTGTCAGGGCAACAGGAAGGGCCTTCTAAGAGGAAATGGCTATGTGACATCTCCCAAGGTCGGGGGTGGGGTGGAAACTCTGCACATTTTCAGTGCCAGAAACCTTCCTGGTACATTTCCTGTTGTAGTGCAATGTTTATTTTTCTTTTTCTGAAATCCCCGGAGGGATATTTTTATTATTTTTTATAAGACTAGAAAAACTACAAAGAAAATATGAGGGAAGGGGACTACATCTATGGATAAAGGAAAGATAACCACACTAAACTAAAAACCCAAGAGGAGGAGATCATATCCGTGTTAAGCTAAGTGCTACTGATTAAAGTGTTAGTATAACAATATACTTGTAGAGTTCTTGTTTATCTCAGCTTCAATGTTAGTTGTTATGAGAGAACTTTCTGAGCATCTTCGTTACTTCAAAAGGCAATTTTCAGAGTCCTTCTGCCTTTACTTTGGTTTTCTATCTCTGAAATCATATGTAACTTTCGTTGTTCCCACACCCGTTTCTACAGCAGAGTCCTCATCCATTCCAGAGGTAGCAGAGTCACTTGATTTGGATTCTTCATCTTTGGATTCTTCCTCCAATCCCAACTGTCGTCTCAAGAATTCCTTGGCTTTAAAAATGGAGTCAATCTTTTCTCTTTTGTCATTGATTTTAAAGATGACACCCTCAGGGATCGCCCACCTGTACGAAATTTCATTAGTTTGAAGAAAAGAAATTAAGTCCTTATAGCTTTTCCTCTTTTGACGAATTTCAAATGGAACGTCTTTTAAAGTCTTGATGATTGTATTCCCCAGTTTCAGTGGAGTTGCTGAAGTCACTTTTAAAATAGCATCTCTGGCCTGTCTTCTTGAGAATCTGACCACAATTTCTCCAGGGAGGCTATTTTTTTTAAATTTAATTGGAGTAAGCCCTATAGGCAGTCTCCATGTCTTTTACTATTTCATCTGCTGTTAAGCCTATTGCTGGAGCGATAATCTCGCTGAGTATCTTCCTCAGATCTTCCTTTTCCGATTCAGGAACTCCCTGGAATCTGAGAATCATATTGGCTTTTTCCATTTGTAGCTGTAACAAATGGTTTTCTTTGAAGTTTTGTTTTGTTTCAACTTTCCCCATTCTTTTCTTCATTTTCTTGTTTGTGGTGTCTATCTCTTTAATTCTCTCAGTCGCATGCTCCACCTTCTTCTCCATTTCTTCCAGCTGGCGCTGCTGTAATGTGAAGTTTTGATTCATCAAAGTCAGTTGCTGGTTAATACCATTGAGTTGCTCCATCATCGGTTTAAGCATATGCGCTAGCATTTTCATGACATCTGCTCCCTCTTCCAGTTTTGGGCTCTGACTACCCGGCAGTTTCATTTTAAACTTTCTTTGAGAGGCCACCATTTTATACAATTGTTTACAATTCCAAACCGTTTCACATGGGCTCGAAAAATCGTCGCCTCAATGTTGGCGCTCACGTAAGTCTCTCAAAACAAAATCGCTGCTTGTTTCCCCCCTTGCCCCTTCGTTACGCTTATATGTCCATTCGCATAAGAGGCGTCCCTCTTTGCGCTCCACTTTTCCCATGGGGGGGGATAGTTCGCTTTTAAAATGCTCCATTTATTTTGAACTCACGTTCATTGTTGGTCATTTTTCTGACCTCGCTCACAACATTCGATACTCCGCTCGATCTCCAGTGCTTGTCCCGGTCGAATCAGCTTGTGCCCGAGGGCCACACAGCGGCAGGACCGTCAGGGCAGAGGGAAGCCTCGATTCTCTGGCATCGAGCTGTCGAAGAGGCTACCCCTCAAAAGCTCTCTGGCCTGGAGCCTATCGCAAAAGCTCCATGGTGATGCCACTTGACGTAGCACCCCTCCATACTGCTGGTGTGCTAATCGCTCCCCCAAGGTTCGGGGAGAGCGACCGCCATCGCTAATCCACAAACCGGAAGCATCCAATGTTCATTTTTCTGTCACTAATGCGGACTCTTGCATTCCTAAAAATCACCATTTCCTCCATAACTGTATTAAATCTTATTGCAGCAGTTAACCATCACTAGAGCAACTCTTGTCAGTTCCATTCCCTGGAATGCATTTCAGCAGCTCAGTCTTGTAACTAATTTCAGCAGTTCCAGGAGAGAAGGAAAGTGATAGGCTTCTTCAAAACTGAATTTCACCTTTTTGTAGAGTATGCTCATTTGCTTGATCCTTAATTCACTGAACATGCCTCCTCAAAGAAGAGGAACTTTTTGGCAGTGTGAGGAAGTTCAACAAATGCTGAGATTTATTGAGTGCTGGGGCCTCACTGAGCAGCTTATGATCAGCACCCACTGGAGAACCACAGCATTTATGTTGCAGTTGCAAGGGACCTCCATGTGGGAGGCTATGAGCTCCTACACGAACAGTGCCGCTCCCCAGTGCCAGGTGGGAATCCAAGTCTGTTGAATCCATCCATAATCTGAAAGGACAAGAAGCATTTAAGCACACACATTTTCCACACCAGTTAAGACACTAGTTTTAAATATAGCTTGCCCTGAAGAACTTTAATTCATGGAAAACACTGGCTAGGCTAAATCAGTGCAGAAATGCACTAGAAATAATACACACTAAGTTTAAAAAAACAAACAAAAAGGAAAATATGATACCTTTGCCACCTCTGGACCCAGGCAAACAGTCTTCTTGATCACAAAGCACACTTCCATGGCTATTTCTTCCACTGCAGAAAGTCCAGCACCATACTGCTCTCTTTCTCTGTACGTATTGATATTGGCAAGATACCATATGGCAATAACTATGCTCTTGTCCACTGGAATAGTCTCATGCATGGTTGGCCTCTGTCACCGCGGGCATCCTTTTAAAGTTTACACAATCTTGGCATATGTTCCCGGGGTCATCCAGAATTTATAGAGCCATTGATCATCACCCCATTGTGCTGGCACGAAATTCTCCCACCAATCATTGCTCCTTGGGTACATCCAGAAATGGTGGAGTACCGACATGCTGCAAGGGCATACACCAGCACATCTGTGCTGCATGGGAAGCTGTGCTGTCTGGCAGTGCTGCTTGCCTTACTTGTGTTCTTGTTCTGGCCTTATGAGTGGCTTTGTATAAAGTTCTTCATCTCACCCGCATTCAACGAATGTAAATATACAGCAGATTTTGGAAGCTTCTCATCAAAAGAAGTACTGGATGCATTGTCGCCATCAAAAATCACTTGGGATCCATTTGGAGGAAGTGACATGTAGAGATTCTTTAAAGTGTTGCCAAGATGGCAACCAATCAGTAAGTGCAAATGAGAGAATCTCCAGGAGAAATGGTGAACCTATTTTCAAAAAAAGAGGCTCACAGCCAAACAGGCCAATCAGTGACCTTTTAGATTTTCCGTCACAGCACAGCTGTGCTAAGCTCAGTGCATTAGCACTAAAGCGCACATGCAAACACAAAACCACGTGAATTTGCATGGGGGGCAGAAAGTTGGCATTACTGTGCAGCTGCACAGAGTGCTTGAGTAAAATGCAACCCCCACCTCTGCCACCACCCATCACTACATCATGAGTGATGTCCCAACAACACTTAGGAAAAGTATGTTTTTCTGTTATTCATGCAGAATAAATACACCACAATTCAGAAAACAAAAATACTAGAGGAAAAAGAAGGGTGTGAAATGCTAGCACTGAATCTGAATCCAAGCTTCATGACTCAACTACAATGGAAATCTGGGGTAAGCTGTGCATGCAGAAAAGCCCAAAAACTAGATAGTGTTATTGGGGAAGCTGAGACTATCAACCGGCTCTATCAAGCTAGGGGAAGAAACACAATCATCCTGGGAAAAAATAAATATTTTCACTTGACACCTGAAATCCAGAAGGTTAGGCCCTAGGCAAACTGATGAAGGGAGAAACATCCACAGAGGAGTCTCCACAGAGAAGGCCTTGTCTCTCATGTTCTCTCAGAAGGGGGGGGCATACACAACAGGGGTTCTGCAGCAGTCCTCAACTGATGTGTCTGGTGGGGGGAGTGGTCCTTTAAACATCCTGATCCTATTTTGGATTGTATTCAAAAGACCCAGGACTTTGAATTGTCCCTGGAAGTGAAACAACATTCATCTCCCTCTAAATCACCTCAGTAAGTAACTATACTGCAACATTTTGCACTAACTGAAGCTTCCAAGCAGTTGTTAAAGGCTGCCCTGTAAGACTGCATTACAGTAATCTGACCTCGGGTATGTTCGGAAGACATATACATTGTGGCCAGAGGACCCTTCTCCTCCTCAAGGAAAGACCAAAGCTGTTGTACCAGTCAAAGCTGACTGAAAATGCTTCACGCCACTGAGGAGATATGAAAACAAAAGAAGAAGGGGAACCAGCGTACCTGGAATAGTACAAAGCACCAAAAACTGTTGGCTGGAATAAAAAAGTATATAAAAATAAAAGTTTTAATACCAAGTTCAATCTCACAATGACCATGTAACTAGATAAAGCCAAGGTATTCTTTCAGGAAACAACAATAGTGCAAAGAAGTAAAGTCCCGAAAGTCTCAATATGTCTCACTCCTGTTGTATTGTAATTCCATAGTCCAATCTGACACACATTCATCATGGACTCATTTTGTTTCTTAAAAATCCATATAATCTTGAAGCCATAGAGACGTGTAGTCTGGATGCAAGGTGCCGTTTTTTGAATAATTCTTTTTCAAAGCCAATAGGCTACAGTGGGACCCAATCTCATCATGATCCCTCGAGGTTGAAAAAAGTGGCTTATGTATGTCTTACTACTGAGATTTATATACTTTTTGATTCCAGCCAGCGGTTTTTGGTACTGAGGAGATATGGGCTTCCATTTTTAGGCTCAGGTCAAGTTAGGGTTACCAACCTCCATGTGGGGCCCAGAGATTTCCCAGAATGACAACTCCTCTCCAGACTATAGAGGTCAGTTCCCCTGGAGAAAATAGCAGCTCTGGAGGGTGGACTCTACACAAACTCTGCCCTCCTCCTCAGGTTCTACTGCCAAATATCCACAAATTTCCCAACCTGGAGCTGGCAACCCTATATGTAGTGTGCATAAGAGAATCTGATATCTTTTCTACACAGGCCTGCACAATTTGTGACCCACAGAAATAGCCCATAAAGCTGGTACTACACATATAAAATAGATAAATACAAAAGACAACATATACCACTAACCCAGTTACACCAGCGGCGGGGGAGATCCAGGAGTGCAACCCTCCCCTAAATTTTAGTGGAAAATAATACTTAGCCACTTTATGTATCTTGAATGTGCTATTCTTTAGAAACCGTTCCAGTCTTTAAACATCTTATAGAGAACCACAGGGTACTACTTGCACTGCTCTCCTTATCACCTTATACTGAGTTATCCTACTGGTTCACTTGGCTCCATATGATCCACCTTGAGTAGAAGGAGCTCCTCGAGGTCTTTTCTAGCACTGATATAACAGATTCTTTTTAAATTGGAAATGACAGGGATGCAAAATATGTACTTTACAACTGAGCTATGGATGATCCCTAAAGGCAAGCCCTGGTTTTGGTGGCCTTAAAACAGGTAGCAAAACTGAGAGCCTAACTGAACCCCTAGTGGGCCACCATACATTGCTGGTGGGCTGTGTTGGCCTTTAATGGTCCATACATTGTGCAGAGTACAGGCAAATTTCAGGTTAAAGAGTCATTCTAAAACTTTAGAAAGGGTCCGGGAAAAGAACTCCTGCAGGCATACTCTTTTCTTAAAATTTATAGAGCACAGATAGTGTACTGGGGTGGTGTAACAGCTGCTTAGCTTGCTACTGGCTACCAGCAGCCCTCCAGGGAAACGACTACCAGGAACTTTCCCAGTAAGTTCTAGGGCCAGCCCACTCCTGTAAGGTATGCAAACTGCTTTACAGTCCTCATGTTAAGTCTTACAAAAAGCCATTTAGAAGTATTAGCCCAATTAACAAACAGGTGATTGCAGCTTGCCTAAGGCTTTGAGCTTGGAGGTCTAAAGTCGGTTCTTCCAGGCTCAAGTCAGACACTCTCAATTCAGAAAGCCACGCTACTTCCCGTATTCTGGTTATTTGGTATACATTAGCATAAGAACTTAACAGAATGACCACCAGATGAAACTTACATCTGCAATCCGGGCCATATCTTCCAGGCAGACAGAACTCACACGAAGTCCCATTGAAGCCACCATAACATGTGCATTGCCCTGTGCCAGAATATCCTTCATCACAAGACCCACGGCTGTTACACGGAGCTTCTGGCCCTCCTGGGCAGGCTGGAAAGCAGTAAGCAGCAGCAAGTCAAACGTTTTCAAGCACTGACTCCAAGATGCAAATTTTATTTAGTGCAATAAATAGTTGGGCTAGGACAACCCATAGAAAAAAACTCATGCACTTAGTCTTCCCTGGAATAAGATCCCAGCTAGTATCAGTCCTTCGAGTACAGATCTGGAATTTTACGACCAGATTCTTGGTGCTTTCCCCCTTCCCTACTGTCTTTCTGTATTTTGAAATTAGACGATCACAGATTTATAATGCATGATTCAATCCCAAACCCAAACCAAGCCAATGTACCAGGGGGAACAGTGCAATGATACCTCTATACCACCTTCACCACTCTGGAGGAAAAAAAACAACCACACAACTATTGTCTGTTTCCTCTCCTAAGCCTAATCCACCTACCTAAACAAAAAAAGAGACTTGTGGCATCTTAAAGTCTAACTGATTTATTCAGGCAAAAAATTTAATGGACTACAGCCCACTTTGTAAAGTGTATTTGGGGTGGGCTTTAATCCATGAAAACTTCTCCATGATAAACTGTTCAGTCTGTAAGATGCCACAGGACTCCTGGTTCTTTGTGTTGCAACAGCCTACCATTATTAACCCTATGAAATTTGTTATCATGGGAACTGACTAACAGTGAATTTGAACAGCTTGAAGCATCTTCCCCGGTACCAGAGAATATCCACATAATGTGCTTAATCTACCTTGTACATGAGCTAGAGATGTCTTATAAAACCACATGTACTTCTGAGGCACACAGAAATGGTGTGTCTTTGGAATTCCTGAGTTCTCTATGGAAACAAATGATTCTGTAGAGAGGCATGAGATGAAGAAGAGGAGGAGGAGGAGATTGGATTTATACCCTGCCCTTTACTCGGAGTCTCAGAGCGTCTTACAAACTCCTATCCCTTCCCCTCCCCACAACAGACACCCTGTGAGATAGGTGGGGCTGATAGAGGTCTTTCCTTGAGAGAACAGGTCTGACAGAACTACGGCTTGCCCAAGGTCATCCAGCAACTGCAAGTGGAGGAGTGGGGAATCAAGCCCACTTCTCCCAGATTAGAGTTCGTGCACTTAACCACTACACCAAACTGGCTCTCATTTAACATTTTACTATGTTCTTTTGCTTCAACAATTGTTATCTTTGGAAATACAGTAGCTCTTCTTTATTAGAGGGTGGCAGCATTTCATGCAATGCTACACAAATCTTCCCAGAAGCAAAAGTTTAAGTTTGGAAAATCTCACCTTGACAGTCATACCCAAAGTAGCCCTTGCAGCACTGTGGTACCCTGACAAACACAGAGCAGTTCCTCTGACAGCCTTCCCGGAGTCTTCCGTAGCTATTGTAAGTACATGGGTATATCTGTTGTCCCTTGTGATTTTAAATTTGAATACAGAAAGAAAGAGAAAAACAAGAAAACACAAAAAAGGGGCATAGGAAATTAATGTCTTTAACACACCATAGCTCCATCTGCACAAATGCTCTGTGGTTTGTGACTGTCTGTCCATTCCAAGGAAAATCAAAATTCTCTGGATAATCATGTGTACAGGACATAGGCGTAAAAACTGGCCTAACTCCCTTGTGAATGACAGGTTTTCTAGAAGGCAGGTGAAGAGTCAAACCAGCATTAGAAATCATTCTCTCCCTAAATGGAATGACAGCGTTGTTCAGTTACATTTTGATAATGGGAATCTGCAGAGGAATTTTCAGCCCCCTCAGTAAACAGCCACTTCCAGAGTTCTTAGAAGACAACCAGTGGTGGTGCAAGTTAAAGCCTAAAAAAGTTTTGTAAAGCAGAAATGTCCTAGGTGACATCGCATTCAAGAGGATGAATATGTCAAAAAGGAGAGCGGTGAGGCCTCTCACTATTATTTCACTTCTGCTACAACAGGCATAGCAAAATGGAATCACAAAGCCAAGCCAGGATATATAAGGCAATTGTGGGGAGGAGAAACACAACACAGCAGCCAGAAGCAGGGGTAGGACTGCCAGCTCCAGGTTGGGAAACACCTGGAGATTTTGGAGGTGGAGCCTCAGAAGGGCAGGGTTTGGGGAGGGGAGGGACTTCCATGGGTTATAATGCCATAGAGTTCACCTTCCAAAGTGGCCATTTTCTCTGGGTGAATCGATCTCTGTCACCTGGACATCAGTTGTAATCCCATGAAGGGGCCACAGCCTGTCTCCACTTCCCACCCCTCCTGTTGGCCTCAATAACATCCAGCTCCCCAAGAAACAGAGGGAACCAATGACTGCCTCCATTTGGTGTCCCATGTGTGGCAATGAGGCGAACCCAATTCCATCTGTACAGGGAGGAGTGTGCTCCCAGTTTTCTGTTGTGTTGATTCAAAGTAATTTGTTCATACAATTTTGATTTCTTACAGCCACCTTGAACATACTAATGGAGAGGTGGTGTAAGGGCCATCAAGTCATAGCTGACTTATGGTGACCTCGTACGGTTTTCAAGGCAAGAGAGGTTCAGAGGTGGCAGGGCTGACCCTGCTTAGTTTCTGAGATCTGATGAGATCAGACTTGCCTGGGCCATCTATGTCAGGGCTCTAATGGAGAAACAGGATCTAAAATAAACCAGCACACACACACTCAGGACTTTTATGAGCCTAAGGACAGCAAAGTACTTGGTATGCAGGTAGTGCCTTGATATAGATGAATCCAAAGCATGAATCAAAATATCTAGCCTGAACCTCGCTTTCTTAATCAAGGACCATTCAAGGAACCCACTCAGGGGTCATTTCGTAGAAAAAGAGGTGCAGGAGCTCATTAGAATAACTTATTAGCATAACTTATTTGCATATGCCACACACCCTGACATCACCAGAAGTGTGTCAGAAGGTGACACACCCACCGCTCAGGCTCCACTGGACTGTTTTGGAATGCTAGCTATTGGAGGGGGGGAACGCGCAGATCTGCCCTCACAGAGGAGGGAGAGCTTGTACCTGAAGGCAGGCCGGGGGGTGGGCTCTGCGACTTACCTGGCTGCTTCTTGCTCCTTGTAGCCCGACTGAGGGCTGCTGGGAGCAGGGGGTGGGGCTTGTTGCATGTGCCCGCCCCCTGGGCTCCTTACTGCCGGAGCGCCACTCCTGTGCGCTCCCGCAGGAAATGACCCCTGAACCCACTACATGAATATGTATATTACTCTGATACTTGCTTATCCCTATGTGCTAATCTGTATACATTTTGGCTCTCTTTCTCTGAAACATTTTAGTATAGTTTACTGATTAAAATCATAGTCAGAAGTATACAGCTATTAATTACCTTTACTTTAGCCCCAGCAGGACACTTTGGAGTTCTGTAACAACTACCGCAATCTCCCTGGGAAAACATGAAAATGTATTTTAAATCAGGAGACTTTGAAATAAAGTGCTCTAATAAGCCTTTCTTAATTTATAATTACTAAAAGACATAGCTTAATAAAGTTTAGCAAAAATAGGGTCTAGGCACAGGACCACCTTCTTCCATATTATTCTGCCCACTCACTGGGATAAGAAAACTTTCTCTGTGGTAGCACTGCATGGTTTTTTTTTAGTTTTTTGGTACGCTGAACTGTTGTGTTAAATCTGCTAAACATCTAATTGTGTTGTACAACTGCTTGGTGGTTGTGGAAATTGGAGAAGATTAATTTGTTTAGCCACTTTGAGGAAATGATATTTGGAAAAATGAGATATAAATCCTATTGAACAGAACTGAACATTTCTAAGACGTCTGTGGCCCTGCTAGCTCATACTGATGAACTAACAAAGAAAGGATAAATCTTGATGCCTCAAACATCTAGATTAATACTTCACAACAAACAAATAAAAGATTCCCGTTTTTTACAAGGCAGCTCACAGAATAGCTGGTTTTCTTCATTTGTTTTCCCTCAGCCATTTTCTATTCCAAAGGAATTTTTGCTGATCTCTTCTTTTTTAATTGTTCTATAAATATTCTCTCTGTTATTATCCAATTATCCAGTAGGGTAATAGGTCTTGTTTTTACTTAATCCTTTTAGCAAATCCAAAATATAGAACACTGGTAAATGTGTATCCAATCGTCTTAGCAATAATGTCCAAGATCACTGAATAACAGATCATCTCTGTTATACTCTTGTAATCGACTCTTCCTCAGAGAAAGAAGAATTCAAATTTTGTTCCAGTGTTAAAACATGGCCATATTATCTGACTATTTTGGTAATAGTATTTTATAAATTTTTGACAATATACTTTTTAAAGATTTGCACAGCTGTGTAAATTGTGTCAGTGGGGCAACACTATCATAGAACAGCCAATCTACAAAACCTTCAGACTAATTTTTCCCAATCCCCATATTGTAAGCCTATATATATTGGGGCACCCACATGTGTAGGATGAACTAGAGTAATCTGAGGTTCAGAAAAATAACAAAAATTTACAGAAGGACTGACCGAAACATCGTGACTGATGAAAGTGTCACAGCGACCTCCAAGGTTAGGATCTGTTAATATGCAGTCAATCCCGTAAGCAACACCGCCATCAAACTCCAGATACCTTTGTACTATCTTACAGCTCCTATCATTGACATACAATTCACCCTGAAGGAGAAAGGTACATAAAGTTATCTCTCTTTCACAATCTCTTTCAGACCACTAAGAAAGAGAAAATAGGAAGCACAGATATAATGGCCACCCACCCATGGCTGGGTGGCTCAGACTAAGCAGGCTGAAATTAAACCCGGCGAAGACGGAGGTCCTGTGCTTGAGTCGGACCGGATCGGGATTAGGGTTTCCGCTTCCGACCTTCAACGGGGCACCTTTGGTGCCAGCTTCAGAGGTTAGGAGCCTGGGAGTGCTCCTGGACTCCACCTTAACGATGGAGGCCCAGGTGGCAGCCACTGCCAGATCAGCCTTCTACCATCTTCGGCTGGTACGGCAGTTGGTTCCTTTCCTTGACCCCAACGACCTAGCTACAGTGATCCATGCGACGGTCACCTCAAGGCTAGACTACTGTAACGCTCTACATGGGGCTACCTCTGTTGCAAATCTGGAAGCTGCAGCTGGTGCAGAATGCTGTGGCCAGGTTGTTGGCAGGCATCCCTAGGTGGGAGCATACCCGACCTGTGCTGAAAGCACTGCACTGGCTGCCTATAGCATACCGGATTTGCTTCAAAGTGCTGGTACTTACCTTTAAAGCCCTACATGGCCAGGATCCGGCATACCTGAGGGACCACATTTCCCCACATATTCCCCAAAGAGCACTTCGGTCGGGGTCACAACACCGGCTGGTGACCCCGGGCCCTAAGGAGGCCAGGCTTGCGGCAACAAGGGCCAGGTCCTTTTCAGTGGTGGCTCCTATCTGGTGGAATGAGCTCCCGGAGGAGATCAGGGCCCTGCGGGACCTTGTGCAGTTCCGCAGGGCCTGTAAGACGGAGCTCTTCCGCCAGGCTTTTGAGTAGGAGCCGCCACTGTCACCACTGTCACTACCACCACAGTGCCATTACAAAGCGATGCCGCTGGTGGGGCAGGTAACATCTGTTTATGGCCCTAGCCTGCCCCCTCTGTTATACAAGCTGTTGGGAGTTTTCTAGTCTTGCATCCGTTGGAATTGAATTTTAACTGTTTTATCTTTTTATATTGTATGCACTATGTGCCTTATGTAAGCCGCCCTGAGCCCGTTCGTGGGGAGGGCGGGGTATAAATGCAATCAAATAAATAAATAAATAAATAAATATATCCTACTACTCTGCTCCAATGTTCCCTCTAAGCTGAGTTAATGTGAGCTAGCTCACAGTTTTTTCGCCTCCAGCTCACACCTTTTTGTCTTAGCTCAGGAAGGATGGCTTCAGAGCAAACTAATTTACGCAGTGGCTGAATCGCCTGCTCACAACTTTAATGCCGGTAGCTCACAAAGTAGAATCTTTGCTCACAGGACTCCATAGCTTAGAGCTTTTCCCCAGCCTGAGAAGACTTCCTCAAACCTGTGGCTCTTCTTTTGGTTGCAAGCAAAATGTGGACACCCCTTCCTAGTGCAAGACAGATGGGAAGGCATGGGCAATGCTGCATCTGGATCCACCTCAGTCTGCACATGCAGTTCTTGATCCATTGAAGAGAACTGCACATGCACACAACTGGTGGAAGGATTATTATATCAGTAGGCTCCGTGGACACAGACAGCATATGAAGATCCTAACCAGGCCATGAGTTTCATATGTGGGAGCCTGTACAGACATCCCTTATCAAATTAGATGAAAAAGGACATTAGCACAACTGAAAATATACAATTTAGGGTTACTGATAACAGACACATACATTAATAATGCTTAAAGTTTCTGCAGCCCCAACAGTGGTTTCATTAGGACGAGGCACACACAAGGTCTTACAATAAGTAATCCTGCATGATGGTTTTAGTGCACTGGCATAATTCTGCACATGGTTCACACTTGGATTATGAGCAGCTATTCACCTCCATCACTTCCCCTTTCTGCAAAGCATTTCTAAGAAGCCCTTTAGTCCCATAGACAAAACTATTCTTGCCATTCCCTTACCACATCGGCCGCTCTAGCACCCCAACTGCCCCTCCAATATACCTGATGTAAAGATTTGACTTTATTTTGGTTCTACACTGAGCCACACTGCCTTTAAAGCCACCGGTTGCATGCCCCTCAGCCTATGTGCAAATCAACAGGCTGGAGGAACTGTATTACATTACAATGCAGACTTTCCTTGTTTTCATTTAAACCTTGGCATTTACTTAACAGAATAACCCCCCCCCCCCCAAGGATTAGGTAATTTACTAATGTGAAATACTTACAATTTCATTATTGTAATTACTGCATGTCACACTGATATCAAAACCTTGAACTGTTGTCAGTGAACTGGAGGTAGGGAGGGCAGAGGCTGGGATCTGTGGAAGAGTTGGGCAGAAGTTAGACAGTAGAGAGATTATAATGCTGTACCATTAGAGTTGCCAACCTGGGGCCTGCAGATCATCCAGTATTACAACTGATCTCTAAGGAAGGGCACGAACAGAACCACAAAGCACAATTTGTCATGAATTTTGCCGTTTGCACTTAAGGAACAGAAGTTTGAGTTGGATTTACCATCACTAACTTCCATGAACTTTTATAGCAGTTCATGCAGTTCATGGCGGTTCGTGGATGGAGCAGAAAGCAGGCATTTAAAGGGACTCCAAGTCTCTTTAAACCCCTGCTTTTTGGTCCCCAAGAAAGCCGCAAAAACAGCTGAGCGGTGGAGAGGTGCTGTTTCAGGCTCTTTTCTGCAGTCCCTTTAAACTCTAAAGAGACTGCAGAAGACAGCCCACAACAGCTGCAAGGTGGGGAACGCCTCCCCCATGCAGCTGTTTTTCACACTGTTTTGCACTGAACAAGACAGCCTGAAACAGCTGTGCAGCAGGGAACATCTCCCTGCCCATGCAACTGTTTCTCGGGCTTTCTGTGGTCCCTTTCAACGGGGCTTGCAGGGCGACAAACCACAGACTGGTTCAGTTCATGGAGTTTCCTGGTTTGGTTCGTGGTTCATAAATCAAACCAAACTGCATTTTCCTGGTTTCTGAACCAAACTGCATTTTCCCAGTTCCTGCCCATCCTTACTGATCTCCAGACAGCAGAGATCAGTTCCCCTGGAAAAAATGGCTGCTTTGGAGAGCGGGCTTTATGGCATTAAACCCTGCTGAGGTCCCCCCCAGGCTCCACTTCCAAATCTCCAGGAATTTCCCAACCCAGAGCTGGCAACCCAACATAACCAGGAAACATTTACACAGGAAGTGCTTACCTTGACATCTCTTATAATGTGGAATTTCAGATATTGCTGCAATTTTTCCTTGTTTGACATTTTAAATAGAAAATCCTGCTGTTCTGCAGGCAGAGCTCTGACCACTTTGTCAGTGGGCCAGAACAAAGTGATTGGTTGGTGAGCGGGATCATTGAGGAAGCCAAACAACCCAGCACTCTGAAATAAAAGTAAAATGTCTCCATCAAGTTAAAAAGGTAAAGCCAGTCGAATCCGACTCTAGGGTTGCGGTACTCATCTCCGTTTCCAAGCCGAAGAGCCAGCGCTGTCCGAAGACGTTTCTGTGGTCATGTGGCCGGCATGACTAAACACCAAGGCGCACGGAACGCTGGTACCTTCCCACTGAAGTGGTACCTATTTATCTACTTGCAATTTCTTGCTTTCGAACTGCTAGGTGGGCAGGAGCTGGAACTAGAAACGGGAGCTCACTCCGTCATGCAGCACCTGGGTCTCGAACTGCTGAACTACCGACCTTCCACAGCCTGCAGTTCAGCGTCTTAACCACTTGAGCCACCGCAGCTCCATCAAGTTAGCTACAAGTTAATCTACTGAACATGGGCACCACCACACCACAGGCTTAAAATGATTTAGACACTATTATGGCAACAGACATTTTGACAAGTTACAAAATCCTGTAGCCTTACCTCTAGCAAGTTGGCAAACATGATGTAGCCATTTTTTGCTGCAACCATTTTGAGACTTTCCTAGGAAGACGAAACTTTTGTTAAGTTCATTTGCTTGAACAGTTTTTAATGAGCTAGCGATCCAAAAGTAAAATTTACCTACCCTCTCAGTTGCCGGATTAGATGTTGCGAAGTCTTGAATCCTCTGTGGAATCAGCCAACTGTCTATGATATGTATGATTCCATTTGTGCTTATTATATCACTGGTTAAAATCTTAGCTTTGCTGTTTAAAAATATTGAATTCTAAAAAGGCAAACAGAGGCAAACAGAAGTTTTTCATGGAACCAAGAAATAAGGCTGACTAGACTGATCCACACCTTGAAACAGACGTAGGGGCTGTGGGTCAGTGTGAGAGCATCTGCTTGGCATGCAGAAGGTCCCAGGTTCAATCCTTGGCATCTCCAGCTAAAAGGTCCAGGTCATAGGTGATGTGGAAGACCTCTGCCTGAGACCCTGGAGAACCACTGCCAGTCTGAGTAGACAATAGTGACTTTGAGGGACCAGTGGTCTGATTCATATGTTCATATAAGAATGAAGCTGACAGTAGCGCTGACCAAGTTCAGAGAAAAGGTGGCCTCGCCCCCATGTTTTTGTAGGCTCCTGGATAGTTGCGGCTTGCACCAGAGGGTTGCTTTCAAAATAATAAATAAGTAAAAAACTGTCTCTTTGTCTGACTACTCTAATTTAAAATAAATAAATAGATTAAAACAAATTAGATGGGCAGGAAAACCTGGTGAGCACCTTGAGGCATCTACTGATGAAGAGAGCCAATTGCTTATCAGTGACACAGCTAAGGGATTGGAGAGGGCACTCCCTTGGTACTAAGTTGCTATACACTGAACTCCAGTTGCTGTCTGGCAAAAGGGGATGTTGATGATAGGAATGTGCAGTCCTATCATTTGAAACTTGGGGTCTCCCCCTCCCATCGGACTTTTCCTCCCCGGCATCTGATCGTGCCGGGGAGCGATGCGCCGTGGGATCCCGCCGCGGCGTCTCAAGTTTGGAGCGGCTCTGAGTAGCCACGTTTCAGCCGTCCCGTGTGGCAGGGGCCAATATTAGGCAAAAGCAGCTGCTGCCAGAGCAGGCCCATAGCTACAGTGGGGCATCTCAGGGCTAGGCCCCCTGACTTGCTGGCAAGGCCCCTGACTCCAGCCCAGGGCATCATGGCCTTCTCCCCCGGATTAATTTGATTAGCCAGTACCCCCTAAGAAATTTAAATGCCCCCTGACATAAAAAATCCTGGCTACAGGCCTGTGCCAGAGTAAGTACTGCTGCTCTTTAAAAAGTTGTACTAATTCTTCCTCTCCTTTGGAGAGTAGGGCAAGGCTGAGGTATAAATTCCTGGTAGTCTCTTAATCCAAACTGGCTGCTCTGGTAAGGGAGTTTACTCCCTTCTTTGGGATGGCAAAACAGACACCGGTGAACTGAATATGAACTGTATATGTGTTCCACCCTTAGGAGTGTTACATCTGAACCAGCCTTTGGAGTTATTGTGTAGAACTTTATCATTAGGTCCTAAATCATTACTCTGAACAGTCAGCAAAAGTTCCCAGTTTACTTTCCCCAAACCATTTACAATTCTATATGCTCTCTCTTTTCCAAAAAGAGAAGTGGAAGTGAAACTGTACAATTAGCTACCTGTGAGATTGTGATCTTGAGTTGTTCTCCCTGGAGAGTTGTCACATTTTTGTCTGCTGTCAGATCGTCATAGAGTAATGCACTACAAGCTACTATATGGTTGCGAAGGATCTGGGGCATCATGCCATTTTTGACCCAGTCGGAAATCTTGGAAGAGAAAAGTGAATGACAAGTACAAGAGGGGGAAAATCTGCATAGAATGTAACCAAAATAATTTAGCATGATTTTGCTCTTTTGTTTACTTACTTTCACTTGAACTGCTTTTCTGTGGGGTACAAAAACAGTGAAAGGGCCGGCCCCTTCCATATCTTGGATGCCAGCATCCTGCAACAAAGCAATGCCAACTCTCAGTTTCAAGCAGAGCAGTGGCACTTGAAAGACCACCACCGTCTTATTTTGGGTTGCCAACTCTGGGTTTGCAGATTCCTGCCGATTTGGGGACGGAGCTTGGGAACAGAAGGGTTTGGAGATGGGAAGGACCTCAGGACCCAATGCAGCCCACCTGCCGAAGCAGCCGTTTTCTTCAGGGGAACCAAGCTCTCTTGTCTGGAGATCAGGTGTAATTCTGGGAGGTCCCTAGGCCCCACCCAGAGGCTGGCAACCCTACATGATGAAAGGCTGTTCCCTTAAAAAACGTTTTCAACTTTTTTGGCAATCTTCAAGAACATTGCGGAAAACAAAAACCCTCCCATCAAAAGCCTATGGCTTGGTTCAAACATCACATAGCCAATTAAATTAACTATAATAAGCATGAATATCCAAATGTGGACCACTCTACTAACTATGTTTAGTTGGTGGAGGAAAGTGCTGTCAAGTCGCAGCTGACTTATGGCGACCCTGGAGGGTTTTCAAGGCAAGAGACATTTAGAGGTGGTTTGCCATTGGCTGCCTCTGCATAGCAACCCTGGACTTCCTTGGTGGTCTCCCATCCAAACACTAACCAGGGCCAACCCTGCTTAGCTTCTGAGACCTTATGAGATCAGGTTAGCCTGGACCACCTATGTCAGGGCATGTTTAGTAAGGGCAGGGCTTCTAGTGTCCTGGCCCCACTGCTGGACCTCCTGATGGCACCTGGTATTTTTGGCCACTGTGTGACACAGAGTGTTGGACTGGATGGGCCATTGGCCTGATCCAACATTGGCTTCTCTTATGTACATCAAACCAGGTACAAAAAACATAGTCTTGTCTGAAGCCAGTTTGTTAACTACAATAACTTTCTTACCTGAAGATACATTTTAAATCGACTCATGTTGAAATCTCTTGAAAGTTCCTTCAATGACAACAAAAAGAATTATGAGAATCTGTGACATCAAATGTAGAAACAGTCACACACAGGATAGCATGAAACAGGGAGGGCTAGAATATGCGCAGGGCTACATGTGCCTCATAACTTTGACAATGACTGGGACCCTGCAGAACTTTCTGAAGGAGGCCCAACCTGCCCTGAAGCTTGATGCGTTTGTGTATGGGGGCAAAGGAGGAAACGTGACTAGGCGGCTGCTAATGGGCTTTCCCACTCTTCAAGATAAATTCATTAATTCTACTGCTTTATCCTGGCCTCTGCCTCTCCTCCCTAGAGAGATTACTCCTGTTGGGTGTCGAGGTTCGCACGGTGCTAGCCCACTGCAGGTTGCGAGTGGTGTGAGAGTATCAAAGAAGACGCAAGTCTTATAGGCTTGGTATAAAACTATATACAATTTATTTACACGAGCCTCCACCAATATATTGCACAGAACGACAAAATGCTCACGCAGACACCGGGTTTCCATCAGGAAGGGATAGTACACCGTACAGCATCATACTTATACTAGCATTGTCCAATCAGGACCCAATGCTGAGTCACTGTTAATTAGCTCTGCCCTCAACTAGACAGAACCAGTTGGAGCCAGCTCTACTGACACTCTGAGCTGCCAGCTCCTGTCAAACAGATTGATATGATCTACAGCCAGACTTATAGAACACATGGATGTTGACATTGGGTACAGACAGATGGCAATGGCTGAAAGAAAGAAAAAAAAAAGGGGAAAGCATAGGAGGGGGACAGTGATGGAGCCCTCCCACTGGAAGCCCCCTGGGGGTTCTGTTCTGATGAGGTTTCCCTTGTAATAAGACAAAATATCATTTTTTTTTTAAATGCCTATGCAGTGCAGGCAACACCATAAAGATGGCCACTTTAGGCCAAATTGCATGCTTGGTGGCAGAGCAAGGTTGTTGCTAACCGCCTGTAAATCAGTGGAGTCGGGCGATTTGCATGGGTAGGCAGAACTGCTGAGAGCTATCATGGAACAAGACACCATCCAGACCACCCCCCCCCGCCCCCGATCCTGAGTCAAATAAAATATCATAACCAAACAGATCCCTTGGCTTAGCATAAATATAATAATAATTGTTATTAGGTAATAAAAACTCTAAAGGAGAAGGGACAGGATTACTGAAGAAAAGATTTTCATAAACTTTTGATTTATACTGTGCGGATTGCAACAGGATATGGAGCAAATAGGGGGAAAAATACGAGCAAGCAGAATCAGAAAGGCTCCCCAGCCAAGGGACCCAGCCAGAATACTAAAGTTCACTATAAATTAAATACAGACAAGATACAAATTAGTTGGGAATACGCCCTCTTGAATGAAGTGACACATCGATGTCTCTCAAAAAGTACTCAACTGAAAAAAATACTTCAAATATTTCTCCTTACCCGAAACAAAAGAAGTAAATTCACAACAACATGAAGGAAAATTGGGGAGACAGAAATGGACTCATGAGGAACTCATAGAGGAGGGATTCTTGGTTGTAGTGGCATCCTCCTGCTGCTCCACTTGCTTGGCCTCCCCACAGAGATAGAGGGGGGCAGTGGGGCAACACTGGCTCCCCCTCATCATCACATCTTTTTAGCCAAGCTGATCCTGCCAAAAATGCCCTTCTTTCCCATCTATTACAGATTCTGGAATCTCCTCAGTTTTCTTTATATCAACACCTGATGATTCCCCTGACATTATCTACTCAATTTGCACAGCCTGTGCCTCTCAACACATCTCTGTAGACAAGTGTTAATTTTGTGATTCTACATTTACACACATATATGTCTACAAATACAGAATATACTTCTTACATCTGATGAAGTAGGCTGGGCTCTGATTCACAAAAACTTCACGTCACAATAAGCTTTATTAAGTATAACAGTAAGAAATCTACCTCAGTTCACCTTTGTGTGTGTGTAAGTGCCATCGAGTCACAGCTGACTTTATGGTGACCCCGCAGGGTTTTCAAGACAAAAGGCCAACAGAGGTGGTTTGTCATTGCCTTCTCTAACTTAAAAAAACGGGGCAAAAATAGGGTACCGATTATATAGTGGTGATGAACGAGAAGCACTGGGATTGATTTTAATGATGTCTCTTTTCAAAAAATTAATTTGTTTGTCATATAACACGAAACTTAATGCCTGCAATAGCAAAGCTGGGTTTACAAAAGTCCAAGTTCTGGATGACCCATCCACATTGCATCCATTTTCCCAGAGTTTGTCTCTGCAGCAACAACTTCCTCCCCTGCCGTATTCTATGGGATAAGTGGGCTGAGGAGAGGCTATCCCCCTACTATCCACGGCTTCTTTCCTCCAAATCCCACCCCCAATGACCTGGGGAGATCCACACATCATTGGATATTGTGATATCATTGACTAGGATATCACAGTATGTATCCAATAAAGTATGAATCCTGTCCGGGGGGTTTAGTTCAGCTCCTGAACACAGCTTGACTGACGGACCATTAATAAAGCAACGTTTTACCTGGATGATGCTGCCTCTGCAAGTAAATCCATCCCCAATGTAACTGGGTTTACATGCACAGCTCCTTTCTGTCCCTTCGGTATCATTGCAGATCGCATTTTCCCCACAGCCGCCATTATTCTGTCAGGAAGGCAACAACGTGAAATAAAATCTTGCTTCCATTTTACTGCAACTTTAAAACAGTGAATGAATGTGGGTACAAACTTGCCAAACACAAGTGCTTTTCGGTTTCCACTAAAGCACACACGACCTGCTTGTTCAGTCATCCTCAAGCAGCATGGAGAGCCAACCTGCAGTAGCTTGCAAAACTGCAACGTCTCAAATCCTCTTTGGCACTGCAAGGAGCCACCCCCCACAAGTGCTCAAGACCCAAGCTATGAATGGGAGCCTTGCATGGGATCTCCTACAGCAAACTGTCAATTCCAGCCATGTGAGGGCCTGATTTGGATCAGAGCCTTTGCACAAGAGAAAGGGGAATTTAACTCCCCACCCACATAGTTTTCATGATCTGGCCCTCCCCCACCACTAACCATGGGCAAAAATCAGGAGGCGTGGGTGTGTTAAATTGTAAAAATTGTATGAGGGGAAAGGTTAAATCCTTCTGACCCCACGTTGGGATTTTAATCCCGATTGGGACTCTGTTCACAGATTTCCCCCAGTCATTTTGTCTAGCTTGGTCCCAAACAAAGTAGTTCAGCAGAATTTCAGAGGAAGTACTGAAACTTTGCCCTCCACTTTATGGTCGGATAGATGCTAGCTGCTATATTCAGCTGGATATTTCTGAGGCTCTTTGCAGGAGTCTCCTCTGTGTATTCGGCCTGTGCTGCCTTGAAGGCCCTAAGGTCACCAACCTCCAGGCAGGGTCTGGGGAATCTCCCAAAAATACAGTGGATCACCACACAACATAGATGGTCCCTTGAAGCAAATGGCAGATCTGGAGGGTGGATTTTATGGTGCTATAACCCACTAAGGTCCCTTCCTTTGCCAAACTCCGCCCCAGGCTCCATCTCCAAATCTCCAGGAATTTCCCAGCCTGAAGATGGCAACCCTAGTACTGGGTGGAACGGTGGGATAAAATGTTTTAAATAAACTAAATAAATAAATATGCCACTCAGGCAACAACATTCCAGACAGACCTCACCATTTTCAATGGCAGCTGGGGAGATAGTTCCATTTTCCATGCAATACCATATTGCTGCTTAATTGCTGGGCAAAGCATTAAGCTTCTTAAGAACTGCAACCCAAATGTACAGCAACTGTGCATTTGGCTGTGCTATGAACCAATCAGCCTTTCAAGGCAGGGGCCAGACAAAAAGACAAAAAGATAGAAACATCAGGCCAAAGTGCTAAGAATAGGCCTTCATACAGGCAATTTTTGAAAGCCCTCTTCATGACAACTGTAGAGGCTGCTGAGCCGTAGACTTATTGCCCTTTTAAATTCCCTTCTAGAACTTGGCTGCCAAAGGCAAAGCAGAAAAAGGTCAAGGCTGGCTGACTAACCAGCATGAGGTACAGTAACTAAATCTGGAAATGCAGCCTGAAGATTATGGCTGAAGGTCACAAGATCTGGATTCGTGTGGAGTTTATGCCGGTGGATCTAGGTGGGCTACCCAGGATGGGGAGAACTGGGTTGTGTTAAAGCTCTTTGCAGTCCCCTCACAGGGACTGGTTGCCTGATATGAATACAAGAAGTGCTATGAAAACATGCCATAACATCTGTTTCAACAGTGTTATGGTTACTGAAGTAGGAAGAAAGTTGGCAGAGAGAGCCCTCCACAAAGAAACCAAGGAACATTCTCTTTCTCACTGTTTTTTTAATCTTAAGACTTTCATGAAAGTCTTGAAAGGGGGATTCAAATGTCAAGCAGATCAAAACCTTCTGTTGCACAAATCTGGACTGGAAGTACAATTTACTGAAAAAAGCTTTGGATAGGCTGGCGCTCAACTGTTCCCCTGTTTGCCAATTTCTTCCTACAACTCCCTCATTACAGC
>NW_015160873.1:359277-371425 GCF_001447785.1 Gekko japonicus
TCTTCCAGTACAGCAGGAGAACTCTGGTCTCAGCCCCCTGTTCTCAGCTGTTGATGGACAGGCCGGTGGCAGAAAAATGGGTGGGAGGGTCTTCAGCATCGTACCAGTATGTGACATCATTTCCACCACAAAACCATCATACTGGGGCAATGCTCTAGGGTTCACCTGAATGAATATTAGAGTGTTGTTCCAATGCAATAATGTCACTTCCACTTTGTGCAGGAAGTGATGTCAGACTATGGTGTGCTGTCAAGGAACTCATCCCTGCCCCCGAATACTCCTACCAGAGTGTCAGCTATGGCTGCAACCCTGCAGCACCCAGGCCTATGTTTGTGATGGAAATACAGGCCTGCTGTGCTGATTTGGGGGGTAAAGTTGCCAGGTTATCCCTTGCCACCTGGAGATTTGGGGATGGAGCCTTGGGAGGACAGGGACCTCAGTGGGTACAATGCCACAGAGTCCACCCTTCAGGGCATCCATTTTCTCCAAGGGAACTGATCACTGCAGTCTGGAGATGAGCTGTAATTCTAGGAAATCCCCAGGTCCCACCTGGAGGCTGGCATCCCTATTGGGGAAGAGGACATTCAGTGACCACCCGTCCCAGTGCTGATTAGCACAGGAGAAGGAGGAGCTGAACTTAAAAGACACAATATATTTCCACCATTACTTGGGAGTAAGTCCCATCATTTATTCATTTATGTAGTACATCTTTACCCTGCCCTTCCATACAGGAGGTTATAGTGGACTATTTAACTCTCCCCTCTTTCATTTTATCCTCAAAAGATACAGAGAAGATTCATGTGACCCCAGAGTAAATTCATGTGGCACTCCATCTTTATTATGCTTTGGAGCCAAGTTCTCATTTTAAGCCTTGGCTGCACATCTGCCTGCAACTGGTATACAGCAACTGCAACTGGCTCAGCAGCTGGTTTCTTTATGTCAGTATGTAGATATTTATATGTCCCTGTTAGGATGTGTCCCAAATAGATTATGGATCTCTGCTTCAGAAGTAACAGCTGCAAAGCAAAACCATTGCATCAACCAAAATCTTGACTAATACAAAGGTACTCACAATTGAACATAAACTGATATAGGTGCATGTATTGCCATTTCCAGAATATCCTTTTAAACAGTTGCATGCTGCCTGCCAGGAACAGAAATAAATCAAGGTATGTAATAAGACTGAAAAAACGTTAATATCACCTCTTTTTTTTTTAAATGGCAATGCGTATATGAGTGGAAAAACATCATAAAGAATAATTCAGTCCATTCTGAGCTCATATCTTCTTTGTAACTTGCCTTAAGCATGTAATCTAGCAGTATCCTCTCCCTGCTAGTGCATTTCATAGCTTCCCCCCCCCTTAATAAAAACGAAATGTTGTAATGAAAATTTAATAACCTTTCCAGACAGGCATTCATTCATCATTCCAGTTTATCTTGGACAGCTCATCCGGAATGCAAATACCTGGGTACTCATGCAACTTTTAGTTGGCCTACCAAAATATG
The DNA here is from genome assembly GCF_001447785.1 of Gekko japonicus. NCBI lineage: Eukaryota > Metazoa > Chordata > Lepidosauria > Squamata > Gekkonidae > Gekko > Gekko japonicus. Next base: position 360,784 of record NW_015160873.1, read on the forward strand.
TCAGCATTTTCAAACATGAGCACTTTGCTTTAAGAAAGATTTTAGCCTTAATACTATATTTCTTTTCTTCCCTTTGTTCAGAGAACATAGTATGTCATAGGATTCCTCACAATACTTAAACAACCAACAACCAACAAAGGAAAAGTGCTATATAAGTGCTAAGTGTTCAAAGTGTTTCACATATTTCGCTAATTCTTGGGAGGCAAGATGAAGCCATTATTATACCACTATATTACAGACTGGAACCTGAGGCACAGCCTAAGCCTATCAAGAGAGTTTATGGCAGAACTAAGGTTTGAACTGGTGGCTTATTATTGCTACTAATTAGTAATCATGCGACACCACACCAGACACCACCAAAATATTGCAGTTAAAACAGAATAATCAGGAAGGGCTCATAGCTCAATAGAAGAGCTCATACTTTGAATTCATAAGGCTCAGTCCCTGGCATCTCCAGTTAAAGGAAGTTCAGCAGAACTGTTACATACATCAGCCTTGAAGAGGTGACAGTTCTGGGCTGAACAGACCAATGTTCTGATTCAATATACAGCAGTTTTCATTTGATTGATTGCTATCTTTAGCCTATGAATCATCACTGAATATTTATTGCATTCACATCTGGCCTTTCTTCAACCATGCAGTTCATGGAAACAAGCATGGGTACCAGGAGGTCTCCGGTGCAGTCACTAATCCAACCTAGACCTGCTTAGCTTTAGCAAGGAGCGTTGCCTCACATGCCTCTCCTACTTTTCCATTCCCTGTACGGCCAGACACTGGTATACAGAATAGAAGAGTCTTCAACAAACAAAACAAACACAGTTTACACCACAGTGTGTTAATGCATACAATCCATTTCCCTGGGACCAGTGAATGCCTGCCATACAAGGGCCCCGGGCATACGGGCCGGCTGAAACGCGGCTTCTCCGAGCCGCTCCAAACTTGCTACGCCGCGGTGGGATCCCACGGATCCCCTAGCCGCGGCGCAGCACTCCCCGGCACGCTCAGATGCCGGGGAGGAAAAGTCCGAGGGGAGGGGGGAGGCTGCCGAACTGCGCATGCTCGGGCATGCGCAGTACGGCTGGGGGCCGGGATGCGGCGGCGCAAGGACGCGCCGCCGATCCCACAGCCCTGCCTGCGCCGCACCAATGGATGCAACCACGCCTGTTTGCTCCGCCCCGGTTCCGTCCCACTCCCGGCCCAAATGGGCTCGTATGGACGGGGCCTTAGTAACACAAGATGCATTGTTGAAATTGCTTACCTGATTGGGTCCGATATGAGTGCATTCAGCATTTTTGTCGCATCCGCCATTATTTGTTATGCAGGGGTTAATTTCTTTATGAGATCAAACAAGAAAAGCAGAAAAAGATGAGTACTCTTCCATTTCTCATGAGACTGCATTTAAGGGATCCTAGAAATGCAAGCTACTTATTCCAATCATTCTCATCATTACCCTCTGGGTGCGTTCAGACGGGGCATTTATGCCGGTATAGATGCCGGTTGGAATCGGTGTACTTATGGGCGATCACACGGCGAACATCTGCCTTCCATCCCTAGCCGTTGCAAACAGCCTTTAACCGTTGTATTCTGCTACTAGGTCCCCAAGTGGTGGTATCCTGAGTGCACTGGTTCCAACCGCAGTATCCCCATCTGATCACTCTCCGTCGGTGTAGAGCCACTTCCATTCGGAAGCCTGAGGCTTCCGCTTTTCGGCCGCCATTTTTTTTAGTATGCGATGTGCGCTTGGGCGAAGCTTCGCCCCATCGTTAATATATATATTTTTTAAAGGTGCCTAGCGTAAGGCTTTAAACGAGTCCGGGACCTCACGGAGGCCATTTTCAGAGTAAAAATTTAAAGGGACGTCTTCGCTTCAAGGCATGCTTTAGGGGTTGGGTTGTTCTGCGCCTGCACAAAGATCTTCATTATAAGGAAGCCTGCCTATGCGCATGCGCAAACTGTGTAAAAAAACCCCAAATCAGCCAATGTGCTCTGCTGAGCGCCTGAAGTGTGGACGGGCATATCGCGATGTGCTGCGCAGTCAGGAGGTAAGTGTGATTGCGTTTCTTCCAGATCAAACTGCTCCGGTTCCAACCAGAGCAGTTTATGCCGGCTAAAATGCCCCGTCTGAATGCACCCTCTATGTCTTTTAAGCTCATTTCCTTGGTATCACCAAGACAGAGACATATCTATAACCAGGGCTATTTTTGGGCAGGAACACACAGGAACGGAGTTTTGGCTGGCTTCAGAGTTGGCCACGCCCACTACAGCCAAAATCTCTGTGTGCATGGCTACAGAGGGAAGGCCTGGAGAGCGACCCCCCCCAGCAAATCCAAGGTGGGTTGGCCAGGGGGCCTCCTGGAAGGATCTGTCCAAGGGCTCCTCGCAGGACAGATCCTTCCAAGGGAAGGCATGTGGTGTGGCCTAATATGCTAATGAGCTGTGCTGTCAGGGGTGTGACCTAATATGCTAATGTGTTTCTGCTGTTGGGTGTGGCCTGTTATGCTAATGAGTTCCTGCTGGGCTTTAAAACCCCTGATATCTACTATATATAGTAGCCAGTGCTGGCAGTACTGTACCCTTTCCTTTCCTTGAATAATGTCAAGGAACTATAACAATCTTCTCAGATCTTTTCCTTGATATGCAGAGATTTTGACACAGATGGGGGAGAACTTTGAAACAAATTACACTTTATCAGTATGCGTCACTTTCACCTTATAAAGAAGAGGAAGAGGAGGAAGAGATTGGATTTATATCCTGCCCTTCACTACCTGAAAGAGTCTCAGAGTGGCTTATAATCTCCTTTCCCTTCTTCTCCCCACAACAGACACCCTGTGAGGTAGGTGGGGCTGAGAGAGCTCTTTTGAGAACTGCCCTTGAGAGAACAGCTCTGAGAGAACTGTGGCTGACCCAAGGTCACGCCAGCAGCTACATGTGGAGGAGTGGGGAATCAAACCTGGTTCTCCCAAATTAGAGTCCGTGCACCTGACCACTACACCAAACTGGCCAAATATCTGAATCACCTCCAAGGCCAGATCAACAACATGCACCAGTATCCCCAATGGATAACTTCCCAGGCTGGTTCAGAAATTTTGCATCTCCAGGCAATCCTCAATGAGTTTACCCCATATTGTATTAATGTGCACAATACATCCATGGAATAGACTGTATTTTAATAAGCACTCTTAGTTTGATCAAAGATGTGTACATACACAGTGGATACTTACCAAGACAGACTATTCCATCTCCAGTGTAACCTGTTTTGCAAGCACACACTCGATTTCCTGGAGTGGTCCGTCTACATTCTGCTTCAGGGGAACAACCTCCATTGCTGATTTCACATCCATCAATGGCTGTAAAAGGACACACAATGTAAAACTACAAGCTGGTGTTCTTTGAGGAATCAAGTGAGAGGGGGACTAATAATAATTAATAATGAGCATATGGCAGTGTGTGTAGTATAGCCAGGAGATCCCAAAATTGTCTGGCAACTTGAAGTTCTAGCTTTGTTAGCGTTATATACCGCCAGGGGGTGAGCTAGACTTGTTTTTAAGGCAAAAGAGGTTTCAGAGGTGGTTTGCCATTGTCTGCCCCTGCATCACAGTCCTGGTATTCCTTGGAGGTCACCCATCCAAATACTAGTCAGGGCCGACCCTGCTTAGCTTCTGAGATGTGATGGGATCAGGCTAGTCTGGGCTATGCAGGTCTGGAAGAGGGGGGGCTAATCCAATCTCACCTCCCCCAAATCTTCCTCTACCAGGCTTCTGGTCTTTCATGGGCTTGACAGGATAAATTCTCCTACCCTCCCTTTTCTCCTTTAACTAATACTTGGCTCTATCTCATCTGCAGCAATTTCATTCCTCATCAGGATTTCCCCACCCTTTCCCCATGGGTTAATTTACATGGATACGTGGTGGTTTTTTTTTGCTGCATACCCAAGCAGTTTCCCCAAGTAGGAAGAATTCCCTACATTGTCTGTGGGTGTATGGCTTTTCTTAGCCCCCAGAGGAAGGCTAATTTATTGCTAGCTATAGTCATGGCTGCAGTCTTCAGAGGGCCAAATACCAAATACATCTGACAGAAAAATGCAGCTCAAGCACTCTGGCAAACATGTTTCCAAACATATACATATGAAGCTGCATTTTACTAAATCAGGCCATTGGTCCATCAGGGTCAGTACTGTCTATTCAGACTGGCAGCAGCTCTACAGGGCCTCAGGCAGAGGTCTTTCACATCACCTACTGCCTGACTCTTTTAGCTGGAGATACCTGGGATTGACCTGGGACCAGGGCCAGCCCGAGGTTTTTTTGCACCCTAGGCGGGGCTACCTTCTGGTGCCCCCCGCGCACCCAATTATGGGGTTGCCAACCTCAAGGCGGAGCCTGAAGAGAAGGAAGTCCTACTTCTCTCCCCCTTTAGGCGAGCGAGGAGGCGGCGGCGAGGTTTCCAGGCACCCAAACAAAAACACCCCACATTTGGATTTACAAAAGCCGACCCCGGGTGGAGGGGGAAGGCGAGGCGGCCTTGCACTCCCCTTTCGCGCGCCCCATGCCACGTGGCTGGGAGCAGCAATAGCACACAGGCTTTTGGTGGGGGGAGGCACAGTTCGGCACCCCATCCAGGGCCCAGCGCTCTAGGCGAATGCCTAGTTCGCCTAGTGGGTGAGCCGGCCCTGCCTGGGACCTTCAGCATGCCAAGCAGACGCTCTGCCACTGAACCACCCCACCCCACTCCCCAGTATGGATTTGTATGCACACATTTGCAAACATCTAAGTGCAGGCAATGCCTCTTAAACTTTCTGAAAGACAGATTACGGGCAGAATCCAAATCTGGCCCATGCACAAACCCAACTGTGCACAATATGCTAGATCTCAAAAGGTCTTTGCTTCCTTTTCCTGTAAATTTGCATTTTAAAAAACAAACTGTTCATTGTAAATGCATTTGGAATTATTCCTTTTCTCAAATTAACACATGAAAACGTCGTGCCTCCCTCCCCAAACTGAAAAATATTAGTGACAGTGAACAGTCTTTTGAACAGAAGTAAATCCACTTGCCTGTACAATGTGTCCCGTTCCCTTTAAACCCAGCTGCACATTTGCAGTATGATGTCCCTTTAGGATTAAGAAGGCAGCTAAAATGGGAAAAAAGGGTCACTGATACTCAGAAAGGAAGACTTAATCTGCAGCATTACCAGCAGTCTTTCATGCCTCGTCATTCTGAAGAGTTAATGAACATGCAAAACAGATATGAAATTGATAATACTAATTTTTAAAATGCCAGCTTTTCTTAAATGGTCATTCTAAGGGCCCAAAATGTATGATCAAATATTCTGCCTTGATTGATAAACATTTTAGTTTGCTATGTGATAAAGGTAAGATAAAATATATATTTATTTACTTTAAAATGTATATACCACCTTTCTAGAGACCCACTCAAGGTGGCTCATAAAGCAAAACAATACAATAAACCATTAACAGCACAAATATTCATGCACAATAAAAGCAAGCCATTAAAAGAATCATAATACAATAACCTAAAAATGATATTCATAAGACAGTTGGCAGGCTAGGAACTGACCATAAAAGACTAAAAATATGTAACGCCTCCAGTTAAAAACGTGGGTAAAAGGAAATGTTTTGGCCTGGTACCAAAAAGAGGGTATGGTAGGTCTCAGGCAAATCCCAAGCAGGCGAGCATTTCGAAGCAAGGGGCCACCACTGATAAAAGCTAGCTCTCTCTCTCTCTCTCTCTCTCTCTCTCTCTCTCTCTCTCTCTGCTTGCCATCTGCTTCATATTGGCAGGCTGTGGCACAGAGAGCCAGGCTTACAGTATGGGAAATAGCCCCGGAGAAGACTCTCCTGTCTGTTAAGTAGAGTTGTGTGGAAATGGGCATTTGAAGTCTTTCATGGCATGGAGGTAAATAAGGCAACCTAGAGAGACAGTGTGGTGTTGTGGTTAAGGCTATCACACTAGTATCTGGGAGACCTGGGTTTGAATGCCCATGCCTGCCATGGAAGCTTGCTGGGTGAAGCAAGCTCTTTCAGCTCAGCCTTCCTCAAAGAGTTGTCATGAGGATAAAATGGAAGAGGGGAGAATGATGTAAGCTGCTTTGGTTCACCATTGGGGAGAAAGGCAAGGTACAAATGAATTTCAGCCCATTAAGCTTCTATTAACAGGACAAGGCATTTTTCTCCAGACCTGCTGACAATCTTTCAAATACCTCAACACCAAGCTAATTAGGGCCTTAAAAGTAAGAATCAGCACTTCATTTTTAAACAAATAAAGATTACTTCTGAAGGAAATAACGAAGATTCTAGTGGTATGACTTGCTACTTTTTAAAAGGCAAACAATTGGGGGCCACCAAGATATGTATGTGCACCAGATACTATGAAGTGACTGTGAAACTGCATTGACCTTTGTGATTTTTTTCCTTCTTGGATTTAATATCTGGTAGATATGCCCTCCCCCCCCACATACGGAAAGGCATATTTGTCTTGGCGATGGGAGGGGAGATGGAATTCTCCCCCGCAAGTCCCATGAGCCCCCCCCCCACTTGTCAATATATCTATATCCACACCATAGAGGATATGATCGATAGAGCCAAAAATGGAACTTGGGACAAACCAAGGGGATTTCTCTACAAACTGGAAGGAAGTCACAGAGTTGCAGAAAAATCTGATATCTTAAAAAATAAATTGGGGAAATAAAACTACCGAAAATAATAGAAACAAGTCCTATCAGTGGCTAGTGGGGGTTGTGAGGCAACCGCAGCAATATTGCCAAGCCTTTATTTCTGTAAAGTAAAGCCGGGGAGGGGGACTGGACTGGGAGGCAGAAACAGCCCTGGAAAAGGTCCTAGAAGAAGCTCCATCATGTCCCCTGATAGAAGTGGACTTTCTAGGGTCAGGTCCAACTGCATCTACCAGAAACTCATGGAACTGGACTATATGAGTCCCTGATACCTCATTAGACATGTTATGAATGACACTTGATGTTACAGAAGAGGGAGTCCTGCAAGGATAAACAGGGAAGGGGAATCCCATTCTCTCCTGTTCATTTTTTGCTCTTCAGCCCCCCCATTGTGTGTGCTTCCCCATCCCCTGCTTTTCTCCACTGGCTATTTTTTTTCTCCTTCCCAGTCCCCATCCTCTCCCTACCTGCAGTCATTATAGGGTTAATGTGTGTTTACCTTGTGTGCTATTGTTTAGATTGACCTGGAAGCAGGGGTCATTTCGTAGAAAAAGAGTTAGGGGAACTCATTAGCATAACTCATTAGCATATGCCACACACCCTGACATCACCAGAAGTGTGTCATAAGGCCACACCCCCTGACATCACCGGAAATGTGTCATAAGGCCATACACCCCGCCCCCAACGGTCCCGGTCGCCACCACCGGCCTTGCAGCTTCACTGCCGAGCCCCATGAGGGGCCCGGCGGTGGACCTGCAAGGCCGGCGGGAGTGCAAGGAAGCTCCGCGAAGGCCCTCCCTGGCCCCAGGCAGGCAGGGGTGGGGAGAGGCGGGGAGGAAGCAACTTACCCTCCCTCTTCTCCTGCCTCCTCCTTGCTGAATGAGGGCCGGAAGCGGGGCGGCCGGAAGCAGGGGGTGGGGCTTCATCATGTGCCCCGCCCACCGTACCTCACCCGGGGGAACTGCGATCCCCCACGATCCCCCCCAAAATGACCTCTGCCTGGAAGGAAACCTGGCACAGAGTCAATGGGAAGAAAGCCTGGGAAAGTTATTTACTAACAATCATTGGTTAATGCATTCTGGTGATTTCCTTCTAGGGGTCAAGAAGAAAGGAAGAATCTCCACTGTTGTAGATCATGTGGTCAAAGTGTAAAGATGTAGTCTTAGGTGTCTTTATTGTTTTGTAGATTTCCTGTGAACCCTTCCCTTAGACATAAAGATTTTTACATAGAAGAAAATGCCTCCTCTCCAGTGAAGCAAAGATCCATTGCAAGCTCTGAATATTTAACTATTTTGCCAATTTCCCCAACACTTTGTACCTGGCCAAATTATTACTAAACCCCTTTCAGCACAGGGGAAGTAGCATGCAGGCACTGGAAACCAGCTGACACTGGGTGTTGCTTCATTTTCTTAATGTGGTAACCATAACGACTATATTTTCACACATCAAAGTTTGCCACCCAATTATTTTTTGCCAATGTGTGCACATGGGCAGACATTGCTGCTACCTTTTTTTGGGGTGGGGGGAGTTAACCCTCAACTGTTCAGTTAAAAAGTCATTTGGTATTTTTCTGCATACCTGGGGTTCCTTGCATCGCCCAGCTTTGTTGATTTTTTGATTCACAAGAACAGATCACCCATGACTACTACCGTAGATACCAAAAAGAAGACTCTCTAAAAGGAACTTTATATTTAAGCTAGGATAGTAAACCCTAGGATAGGGTGTTTTTTAAAAAGACAAACGATAGCTGCTCATGTAATCTTTGTCAAACCTTGGAAGAAAATTTTTCTCCCAGGTGAAAAATGGTGGTTTTGCATGATCAAATACACGGTGTATTTAAAAAGAAAGCCCTTAAATAAATATTGATGTTTGGAGACAAATGGCGTACATGAAATGCTTGAAGGTAGTGATTAAGTTAATTATTCATATTCTGCTTGTCTCACTGAAACTGTCAGCTATAATACCATATCTCACTGAATTTTCTGTTGGGTATATTTTCTGTGTGTCAAATAAAACTTAAAAAGGAAAAAAGACTGTTAGGTATGCTAGAGCACCTGGTGCCCATAAGGTTCAGAGAAACTATATAGATCCCCAAGCCAACTGTTACTAATCGAGGTGGGGTAGCTGAGTTGGTGAATAAACCACCTTAGTTGGTCTTAAAGGTGCCACTGGACTCAAACTTTGATCTGTTACTAATCCATATGGACTAACTGTGGGATCAGGGTGGGTGGTATAGTTCTAGCCAGTGAGTAATGCAAAATTCCCATGAGAGCTGGTGCTTCTTTTTTGGGATGCCCTCTGCTTCAAAAATAGTGCTGTAGTCAGTGAGGCAAAGTTAACTTCTATTAACTGGTCTGATGTCATACATACTTTGCACTGGTGTGGCAAGTTTTGTTGCAGTTGTCATCTTTGGCTTCTGGGGATGCAAAAAAGGAAGAAAAAGCTTTTCTTATGGTACAATCACAAAATGAGAACTCCCCCCTTTCCCTTCAACTCTATCTGCCTAAAAACTGATATATGGATACTGCAGAATCACATGATTCAGATGTTCATAGATGGTCTTCCCTAATCTGGAAAATCTTCCTGCACACGGTACAAAAATCAAGCCTACAACTCTTTCCTAGACAGTTCTTTTTAAAAAAAGAATGAAATAATTCAATCACAAAATTGGAATTGTATCTTTAGACCTGCGTTGAGGACAGCCACACTTACCGGTATCGCATTTCACACCTCTCCAGCCAACGTCACATTCACAAGAGCCATCCCCTTTTATGCCACTGTTGCATTTCCCATGGATACAGATACACTCTAAATGCAAAGAGGTGGAAGGCTTCAAAATCTCACTTGATAGTAAATCTCACTTGCTATTCATGGCTACATTAATAGATCATATTCGGGCCTCGCCATCTGAGCCGGGGTGGGGTGGAGGAGACCGAGGGAAGGGGGGGAAAGGAAATCGGCGAGGCCTGGCGGCTGGCAGCCGCTCAGGCCTCACCGTCAGAGCGGGGTGGTGGTGGAGGAGACCAGGGGAGCCTTACCTGCTGCTGCCTCCTCCTCCTGCTCTGTATGGAGCTCTTTCTCTCCCCCCCGCAAGTATCGCGGGTCCCCTTACTTGTTATATCTTTTTTCCCAAGAAGAATAATGTGCCATTGACTCAGGGTGCCCCCATTCATAGGGCATTCCATGCAAGAGACAAACAGAGGTAGTTTGCCATTGAGGAATTTCAGACAGACGATATAATCCGGAAGAGGAACGGTTCCCAAACGGTTTCTGGTCTGTCATTTCAGACAGAACCGTTTTAGAACCGGTTCCCTACTGGAATATATTTGTAATTTCACACACAAATGCATTTGCCATTGAGGAATTTCAGACAGACGATATAATCCGGAAGAGGAACGGTTCCCAAACGGTTTCTGGTCTGTCATTTCAGACAGAACCGTTTTAGAACCGGTTCCCTACTGGAATATATTTGTAATTTCACACACAAATGCACCCAGTTCTGATGCGCTTTTCCCCGCCGTTTTTTGCCCACGCGGGTGATCTCCGGCATTTTTTTAACATTCGCTTTATAGCGCTATAGTGCTATAATGCAACAGCATTATATCAACCCCATTGGAATGCCTGGAGTGTTGTGTTATAGCACTATACCGCTATAGCGCTCTAAAGCGAACGTTAAAAAAAAAGCTGGAGATCGCCCACGCGGGTGGAAAACGGCGGGGGAGAAGCAGTGCAGTCTGAAATGACAAAACGGCTTCAAAAGGGTAATGTGAAATTCCTCATTATTTTTCTCTGTGCCATAACACCAGTCTTCCTGGGTGATCTCCCATCCAAGTACTAACCGTGGCCTAGCCTGCTTAGCTTCCAGGTTTTGATGAGCTCGGGCTAAGCTGGGCTACTTGGATTTCCCAAAGCAAGGAGTAAAAACAAAGAGATATCTTCGTTATAAACCATGGAAGA
>NW_015160873.1:375748-384326 GCF_001447785.1 Gekko japonicus
CGGGCGGGGGGGAGGACTGGCCTCGCCGCCCCCTCGGGGAGATCGGGGGGGATGGAGGAGACGGAGCGCTTCCCCCCCCCCGCGCATAAGTATCGCGGGTCTCCTTACTTGTCAATATATCTAATAGTCAACATGGATACTTAAATCTGCAGACTGGGGCCACATTGCCAGAAAACAGATATTTCTTAAAACTTGGTAAACTCCCCAGGCTTACAGAAAGATCTGAAAAATTACAGGCAATGGCAGGCGGGGGGGGTGGGCCCCCCCCCCCCAGACAGGAATGCACTCACCATAAGCGAGGAGGAAGGAGCAGCCATCCCACTGCAAGTGCCCGGACACTCACTGGCCGTGGCAGCCCTTCCACCACCACCGCTTCTCAGGCAGGCAGGGAGGAGGATTAGGAGCTTCTGGAGCTGCTCTTCCACCCTCCACTGCTTCAGCCAGAAGGCAGCACTGCTGTGGGTGAGCAGGCAGGAGAAGAGGACCAAGAATCTTTGCCAAATAACTGGGGTAGGGGGGAATGATGGGTGGTGGTGGTACTGGAAATGGGTGGGTGGAGGAGCAAAGGGGAATGGGCCAAATGGGCCCAGTGAACAGACAGATGGGCAGGCACAGCGGGAACAGCATCAGGAGGTAAGGAGGGTGTGTATGGCAGAGAAGAGAAGAGTGGGTGGGGGAAATGGTGAACAGGATGGGAGGCTGGCAAGAGCAGTGGGGGAGGGGGTGGAGGAAGTAAGTGAGAATCTCTGTTCCTGTGAGTTTGCCTGTGCGGGGGGGGGGAGTGGAAGCTTAAATGAGGGCTGGTGTTGGCTCTAAGTGAGCTGAGGGTGAGCACATGACGGGCAGAATGGGATTCCCCCCCCCTTCCCCCAATGGCCCAAGAATATAGATCAAAAAAAATCTGCAAAATGAGACCATATTCAAATACAGGGAATTTTTGCTACCACACTTGCACATCCCCCAGGTTTGCACAAAAATCTGAAAAGTGAGACAAGGGTTTGGGGCTTGAGTTTACCCTCAAATAGTGAATACCACTTGAGATTTTTCTAAAATCTCGTGAGATCATAGATGACATTGAGAGGTTGCCTAATAATCCTGGCAGGAAAAGAAAAGGGCCCAGAGAAAAGGGATGCAGTAATAGAAAATTGAAAAGGGGAGGGTAGGAGAAGCAAGGGAAAGTTGGAGAGTGTGTGTGGAAGAGTGAGGGAAAAGGCCAGTGGAAGAAGAAGAGGAGGAGGAGGAGATTGGATTTATACCCCGCCCTTCACTACCCAAAGGAATCTCAGAGCGGCTTACAATCTCCTTTCCCTTCCTCTCCCCACAACAGACACCCTGTGTGAGGTAGGTGGGGCTGAGAGGGCTGTTTTGCTCTTGAGAGAACAGCTCTGAGAGAACTGTGACTGACCCAAGGTCACACCAGGAGCTGCATGTGGAGGAGAGGGGAATCAAACCCGGTTCTCCCAGATTAGAGTCCACGCTCCTAACCACTACTCTAGAAGGTGGGGGAGAGGGTGAAAAGAGGACAGAAAGGCCAGTGGGGGAGGTGGCAAAGGGAGAGAAAAGGATGGGATCCCAACTCCTGCAAGACTCCTGGATCCCCACTTGCTTATACTAATTTTCCACCTGTCTCTTCATGCTCAATCACCTCCACGTCTGAAAAGATCATTCTTCTCATGCTTTTGACTAGTCAGGCACAATACCTTTGTTATACATGAGTATGGTGGTTAATTTTTTTTTTAAATGACATTTTAAATCCATTAAGTGCACTTCCAAACCTTTCAAGACTTTTGTGTGGGTATGCCTTTCTAGGGTGCTTCCAAAGCAAATCCCTCTATTCTTCACTGTGATCAGCAAGGAGAAGCTTGAGGAAGCAGGAGAACTATTCAGTTTCCTCAGCTCCCATCCCCCAATATCATTCTTGCAGTATCTGTGACTGTGATAGATGACTGACACTTTTAGAACTGTACAACTTTTAACTACTTATCAATCATTTGGGGGCTTAATACCTTGATCACAGTTGGTGCCATATTTGCCTTCAATGCAGCTATCACAGGCCAGTCCTTTGAAGCCCGCTTCACACTCACAAAAGCCAGTGCCATTGAAGCCATCCATACAAATCCCATTCCCAAAGCAAATATTTCCAGCTACTTGTGGACAAGGCTCACACTGTGTGCCGTAGAAACCCGCACAACATTCTCTGGTCTGGAAAGAAAAAACACAGAAGGCAAATGAGAATCACGTGTAAGAGAATACAACAAGAAAGAGGGCATTTGAGAAAAACCTTGCAGATTAAGGTTAGATACGTTTGAGTGAGCCTGTACATCTGTCAGCTATGCTGCCATGGGGGTTGGGGAGTTCATTCTGTGTCTTGTTAATTGCTATTGCATTCCTATCCATGCTGTTCTGCCTTGGCTGAAACACTTATCTCTACAGATGTGCAGGAGGAGGTTGTGTTGTCTGGAAGTCTCCTATGTACCGTGAGAGACTCCTGGTTCCCAGCTTTCACTACCTAATGGTTTCCTAGCTTGTCCCGTGCGCGGGAGGGTATCTAATTGGCCCATGCCATGGGGGGGTGCATACGAATACCCTATATCCTATTAGACTCTATGGGTTGCCGCCATTCTTAACAGTGCCTGTGTAACTGCATCTATAGCTTTGCAATAAAAGTATAACTGTTCCTGAATGTGTGTACTTCGTTGTTAGCTGTGGGTTCTGACAACATCGTGATTCCTACTGTCTGATTGGTGGCGAAAAGCGGTGTCAAGTCACAGCCACCTATGGTGACCCAATAGGGTTTTCTAAGCAAGAGATGTTCAGAGGTGGTTTGCCATCACCTGCCTCTGCACAGTGGCCCTGGAACTTCTTTGGTGGTCTCCTATCCAAGTATTATCCAGGGATGCTGCTGCTTAGCTTCTGAGATCTGATGAGGCTGGGCTAGCCTGGGCCATCCAGGTCAGAGCACTGACTGACGGCATGCATCCGTACATAGACTGCAACGGCCATTTCCCAACATTCTGTGTCTCTGCTACATGCTAGAATGTCACACTAGGGTGGCCTCCCCTTTAGTGGACCAGATCTGTGTAACATCTGGAATCCCAATTTGTGATAGACCTCATCTGTTGAGGCTTTGGTTTTAACTGTTTTTAACTCTTTATATATTATATTTGATGGAACCCGCTCTAAGCCCGCTATGCAGGAAGGGTGGGATACAAATCTAATACAATAAATAAAAGTTAGGGAACTGGTTGAGAATAAGAAAGGAAAAATGGAAGAAAAGTGCACACCCATCATCTTCCAGTTTCATGGTTGGGAGAACCACTTGTTAATTTCTTCAGTTTGAGGAACTGGACCATTCCTAGTTCACTCTGCAAAAGCTTTGGCCAGCCAGAGTCTGCCTCTGCTCCAAGTTAAAGTGCTGATTTAGGATATAAAAATGGAGAGGAAATAGCTAAAGAGGAGAGTAGTTTGGGGGCCTTGCTGGTAACAGGGAAAAGTAAAAAGGTCATTGAAGATAGTTGGGCAGAGGTCATCTTCTCTGGCAGGAGGATGTGATGGGGCTAGTCCTGGCAGAGCCTCTAGACACACCTCTTCTTTCAGAAGTCAGAATTTTTATTAATTTTAACATTTTACGTTATTTGTACCCCAGTTTTCTACCAAATGGGGATCCCCACAGTGACTCACATCATTCTGTTATCCTCCATTTTCTCCTCACAGCAGTCCTGTGACATAGGTTAGGCTGTGACTGGCCCAAGGTCACCCAGCAACAGCCCCGTAGCTAGGGAATTCTTTGGGAGGGGGTCTTGGGGGGCCCCGCCAGCTAATTAAATGGAAGTACAGTGCAGGTGGTAAGTTGGAGCACTTTGGGGGCAGCCCTGGAGGGAGGGGGCCCAGAAGAAACACAAGGGGGCCGGGCCCCGTGGGCCCCATGTTAGCTACGGGCCTGCCCAGCAAGCTCCCATGGCTAAGTGGATTCCTAGATCCTAGTCCAATGCTCTAACTACGATGCCATGCTGGCTGTGGGAATGGAGGTCATTTTCTGCCCTGCAGTAAATTCAGGGGTCTAATGCATATGGAACATGACAGAAAGGCTAAGAGAGTACCCAAGTGAAGATGCATTTCTAGATGACCTTAGGGGGAAAGTATGAGGAAGACACCAACACTTTAACGAAGATCCTAAAATTAACTTTTAATGATTCTGAATAATTGAGTGCCATGGAAACAGCTTATCTTGCATGTGTAGTAATGTAATGACCAACAGAAATTCAATCAAAATACTCACAATTACAGTCTTCGCACATTGGACCCGGCATCCCTTTTCCATGGTGCGCTCATAAGGTTTGTAGTAGAAGCAGATTTGTCTGCTTCCTTCCTGTACAAAAGGGTCAGATTCTTATGAGCTTCAGACAGGTGGATTTTATACATAAAATCATTATATTCAATCCATTCACAGCCTTCCATAATATTTCTAGTTAATGAATACAGCCATTTTGTATGAAATCTTTTCTGCTGAAATCACAAGCTGAACACACTCAGCTAAGAGACAATACTAACACAATACTAACTTAGAGTCCAGTGGGGCACCTTCAAGACCAACAAAGTTTTATTCAAGGCGTGAGCTTTCATGTGCATGCACACTTCATCAGATAATGAGATGGAATTACAGATCATAGTTGTATATATAGAGGGTGGCTTGTTAAATTAGCATGCAAAAGAGTGAAGATGTTTTTTAACCGACAAAAAGAATGACAAGCTTGGAATAAAACTTTGTGGGTCTTCAAGGTGCCACGGGACTCTAACGTTGTTCTGTTGCTTCAGACCAGCATGACTGCCCACCTGGATCTAACAATACTAACTTGAAGAAGATATCTTGGCAATCAAAAAACTACTTTTGTTAGTAATTTCCATGGACCTAGAAAGTATATTTTCCGATTTCTGTTTTTATTTTTCAGTGTTTATACACCACAGCATTTCCAACAGCTTCTTAAAACAGAAAGTTTGAAGCAATGAATAAAAAACCTCCTGCAACTTTTTGAAGTGATAAAATTATATTTGCTTTGTTGCATAGTTTATTCTGCTAGTATCGGAGAGGGAAAAGAAGTAATGCCCTCCTGTTATATTCAATTATTAATGGAGTTTATTAATTTGATCCAAGCTGCAGCAAGATGGGACACTATATCTGGGGTAGTGACACTCTGTATTCTTGGTGCTTGGGGGCAACAGTGGAAGGGCTTCCGGAGTTCAGGCCCTGCTGGTGGGCCTCCTGATAGCACCTGGGGTTTGGCTACTGGCCTGATCCAATATGCCTTCTCTTATATTCTTAAGATTAAAGAGAAAGACATAGCCCAGTTTTACGTATTGTCACAATTTTCTGTAATAGTCTCTCAGATTATATTCTACTGAGGTTTTTCTGCAGAGTTACCATTGCTGTGGTCCCAAGAAAATCACATATACAGTAAATGAATGGGGGGGGGCAGGACTGAACTAACAAGCTGTACTGTCAGCCTCTGTACCTTCCACCAAATGTGTGCAGAGAGCCCAACATGCATCCAGCTGCCTATGTATAGGCTCTATGTGATGGGGGATCCTCAGGTTTCCCTGACTGCATGAACAGAAAGACGTATGGACACCTGTACCACATAGGAATCTCTGCATTTAGTCAACTGGACATGTAGAGTTTGGGGCTGCAGACAATGAATGCAGGGTTGCCAATAACCTGGAGCAAAAAACTGTCCTGCCCTTTTAATGTGTGAAAACTGAGAACTGAAGCTTTGGACCCTTGATCCACCCCCAAGTAGAAATTCATAAAATAGGCACAGGCTGATATTTTATAGCCACCTTGAGCTTGTGAGGATAAGGTGGGGTATAAAGATTTTAAATTAGTAAATAAATAAAATAGCAGTAGGATTCCAATGGAACTCAGTGGAATTTACATAGTGGAATTAACATTTTACACATAAATAACTCAACAAGTTACATTTATTTATAGGAATCGTCATCAAATACCTACCACCACTTTCGTTCCAACAGGACAGCCACGGGCGAATATACAGGGCAAACAGCTTCTCTTAAAAACAAGCATAATGCAAATTTGAAGAACAGAGAAACATGGTACACTTTCTGCTCTAACGTTAAGCAGTCATTGCATGCTCAGCTAGTGGCATTTTATCTGAATAAACTCACAGACATATGTGCTCAGAGTACTCTGGGGCAACTGATGACACTGGTCCTCACCACAATCAAACCCTAGAGGTACTGCTATAGGCTTTAACAGGAAGAAATCAGCACCAGTTCATTTCTTCTTGTTTTCTTTTGATTTGCCCTCCCATTGCCAATCACAGGGGTCCCTCCCCAGTGTGGAGCCTGTGGGCACCGCAGCACCTAACACCTTTCTTGGTGCCCTCCACGTGTTCTTCAAAAGTGGGTGGAACCGGGCAGGCCTTTTTGCCAGTGGGGTTTCTGACTGGCCATTGGAGATCTGATTGGCTGTGCAGATATTTAAAAGTTGCTTTAGCAACAGCTGCCACCACAAGGATCTTCACTGTGGTACTGTATGCAAGAAGCACTTTTAAACAATGCACTCGTTTCAAAGGGAATCCTGTTAAACATAACTTCTGCCTGAATTATTGAAGAGGTACTATTTAGAGCTATGCATAACCTCACTCCCTGACATTTTGTAGCTGGCTCTGCCTCCTGCAGCAGCCATTTTGCTGTTGTGCTCACTACTGTGTAGGGTTGCCAGCTCTGGGCTGGGAAATACATGGAGATTTTGGGGGTGGGGCCTGAGAAGGGTGGAATTGGGGGATGGGAGGGATCTCAGGCCATAGAAACCGCCCTCCAAAGTGGCCATTTTCTCCAGAGGAACTGATCTCTGTAACCTGGAGACCAGTGATAATCAATGCTCCCTCTAAGCTGTGGACTCTTGTGAGTAAAAATTCTGCTTTGTGAGCTACTGGCATTAAAGTTGTGAGTGAGCGATTTGGCTACTGCATAAATCAGTTTGCTCTGGAGCCATCCTTCCTGAGCTAAGACAAAATGTGTGAGCTGGAGGCTAAAAAACTGTGAGCTAGCTCACACTAACTCAGCTTAGAGGGAACACTGGTGCTAATACTGGGAGATCTCCAGCTACCAACTGGAGACTGGCAACCCTACCACCAAAGGTGAAATAATATTTATTACGTTCCTGTGGATCCCTACGTGTTTTGCAATTTGCTTCTTCAGGGGATCATTTCCAAAGTTATTCACTTTCCACTGCTTAAGGTGGAAATGAACAACTTTGGAAACGATTCCCTGAAGAAGCAAATTGCAAAATGCATAGGGATCCACAGGAACTTAATAAATGCTATTTCACCTTGCACCTGTTTTTCTACATCTTTTTCTGACTACTGGTGTGGCCAGTTCTGTTTTCAAGCCTACCACTGAGTCAGAATTCCAAATGTGCCCACAGGCCTGAAAAGTTTGGGAACCCTGGCCAATCATTTGTCCTGACTCCTGGTCCATGTTTATTGCCCTGACTTGCAAAACCCAGGTAAGGATAGGCAAGAGATGGGTCACATTTCAGGACAAAATGGGACAGTTCATCCTTTGCTTAGCCATCAACCTCACCCAATGAGCTTCATCCAGTAACCCATTACCTTTTCTCAGTCTAGGGCTGCCAAATCGGGCCGGGGGGTGGGGGAACCCCCGCTTTGGAGGCCCGATTTCCGCCACGGCGGAATCGGGCCTCGGGGAAACCCCACCCCCGCGTGCACGTCACAGGAAAGTGACGTCATGACGCCGGGCACGCTGGGGGCGGGGCCACAGCCATTTGAGGGGAAAACATAGAGTTTTCCCCTCAAATGGCTGTGGCCCTGCCCCAGCGTGCCCGGCGTCATAATGTCACTTCCCTGTGACGTGCATGCGGTGCGCGCGCGCACACATGCCGGGAGCCGGGCTGGAGTCCAACGCCACAAGGGTAAGTGCCATTTGGCAACCCAATCTCAGTCTCACAAGGTTACTGTCAAAATCAAAGGGGGCAGTGATTGGTTGGAGAAGTATGTATGCTGTCCTGACCTCTTTGTAGGCCTGGTAGGATAAAAAAATGTAACAACAAATAACAAGAACAAAAAACCCTGCATATCTGAGTGCCTATTCGCAAGACAATTTGCTCAGAGTATGTCAGGCTTCTGCCTGAAATGGTAGCCACAATAATCCATGCAACAGTCCCCTCCAGAATAGACTACTGTAATTCGCTCTATGGGGGCCTACCCTTGCACCTGACCTGGAAGCTCCAACTGATCCAGAATGCGGCTGCGTGGGTCATTACGGGGACCCATCAGATGGCACACATTCAACCTGTGCTGCGTGAGCTGCACTGGCTCCCAGTGAAGCACTGGATCCGATTCAAGGTTTTGGTGTTGACCTTCAAGGCCCTTAGCGGTCAGGGACCCACATACCTTCGGGACTGTCTCCCTCAATATGTCCCTGGAAGAGTGTTACAATCCTGCAAGGCAGAGATTTTCAGCAAGGCCTTTGTTTGAGGACAGTGACGGTTGGCACTCTCATACCCTCCTACCCAGCCGCCCCCCCCCCCCCGGCGCCC
>NW_015160873.1:384357-385077 GCF_001447785.1 Gekko japonicus
TCTCACTCCCTCCCCCCCCGCCCCCCCCCCCCCCCCGGTACTCCTTCACTTAAGGAGTTGGTGGTAACAGAAATTTTTCGCCATCTTAAATAATGAGTTGTATTGTCTAATGCATATTGTTTTAATAGTCTGTATTGTTGCTTAGTAAGGTAAAGGTTCCCTTGCTCGAAAGCCAGTCGAATCCGACTCTAGGGTTGCGGAGCTCATCTCCGTGGCCGACATGACTAGACACCAAGGCGCACGGAACGCTGTTACCTTCCCACCGAAGTGGTACCTATTTATCTACTTGCAATTTCTTGCTTTCAAACTGCTAGGTTGGCAGGAGCTGGAACTAGAGACGGGAGCTCACTCCGTCATGCGGCACTCAGGTATCGAACTGCTGAACTACTGACCTTCCACAGCCTGCAGTTCAGCATCTTATTATTATGTTTATTTGACATAAGCCATCCTGAGCCCTGCTTGCAGGGAAGGGCAGCCTAGCAAATTGAATTCAGTAAATAGTGGCCTTGCTTATTTTCATATGCTCAGTTACAGTTTATTTTAAATATGCATTTCTTTAATTTTTTTCTTTTGCAAATGCAGTCTCAGGGATTGCTTTGCCAAGGATAATGGGGTGGTGGTGGTGGAGGTTACGTTGATAAAGCTGCCCCTGAGCTGCTTTTACATCCCCGGGGGTGGTGGGGGTGGAGGAGGTTACGTTTTTAATTATTTCTCCAGCAG
>NW_015160873.1:385126-387692 GCF_001447785.1 Gekko japonicus
GAGAAAAGGTCTAGTCTCCTTTTCTCTTTTTCTCCCGACCTCTCCAGATTTCCTCCTTGGTAAAGCAATCTTGGCAGCAAACGAACACAGCAGAAAACTGCATGGTGCAGTCAGAACCTGATATAGTTAATGAAATGATACATTTGAAGAGCTGTATTCGAGTCCAGTAGCACCTTAGACACCAACAAGATTTTCAAGGTGGAAGATTTCAAGAGTCAAAGCTCCCTAGTTTTATTCTTGAACCCCCCCCCCCAATTTTGTTGGTTTCTAAGGTGCAACTAAACTCAAATCTAGGAGTTCTACTGCAGACCAACAAAGCAAGCATCCTGAAACACATTTGAAGGGGACAATATTTATGCTGGTCTTCCAAGCACAATGCAGCACTGGGAGTAGCCCCTGTGTTTTCCCCCAGGTGCAACATTAAGTATAGCTAAGTGTATTTGGACAGGCTCCATCTCCTTCTCCCATCACTGCTAGACAAATTAGAAAGATGAAAGGAATTGGGCAGACATCTATCAAAGCCCTTTGAGAGCCACTACAATAGGAGTAGGCAATATTAGAAAGGCTGGACCAATGGTTTGATAGTGCAGCCCAGCTTTATGTTTTCCAGTTACAACTTCTCATTCATCAAAATTGGGCAGATCTGATGAGTGGATATTTGCCAGTAGTGGACTAACTGACATGTTCACAAACTTTGTCTTAAATGCCAAGATGTTGCTATTACCTTTTGCCAAAGTAGTCCACAAATTGCAAAAACAGAAACCCCTTTTCAAATGCTAGATGCTGAAAACACACACACACCATATACGTCTCTGTGTGTGCATATTTTTTAAAAATAATGAAAATATTAAAATAAATAAATAACATCCTTAAAACATACATGAAAGGACACATCTTACAGTTATTAGCACAGTATCATTGGTATCACATCGGTTCTTCTTGATTTCCATTACTTTCCCCAGTCCATGGATTATTCCCTTTTCAGTTGCAACATTTGGATAGTTTACAGGTGCGTCGTTTATGTAGACCTGCAGAAAAATTGTTATCATTAGGGGGGCATGCTGAAACAAATATTGATTGTGTGGATTACACAGAGCAAATATATTCTTCTTTGTTATTGTCAGCAATGTTTTTTGATTAGAGGTCTGTATTTGCAGAATACTTGAATAATACCTTCTGAAGAATGTTACTCCTGCTTATCTTCACACATCTGAACTATTCTGTTTTTGCGCATGCATAGGTTGACCATAACAGGACACTAATATTGTGTGGTATCATTAGAGCACAAGACACTCAATAAAGGATAAGTTAATCCTTTTCCAGAATTGCTAGTGCAAGAGTTGACACTGAACTTGATGGGGTCAGCCACAAATTCTTATTTGCATGTCTCCCCTGTTCATATGTTGGATGCGTGTGTGATGGCAAAATCTCTAGGGCATGCGAGTGAGTGCCTGAACCCTCCTTTTCCTTACACTCACCCATGCACCCCCTTTCAGATAAAAATCAGACCCCACCCTGCTTTACAGGTGCAGAGATGCAAACACCAAATGTGGCAATGAGGAAGGGGGGGTTTAAACTCTTTCCATTCCCTGATAGCCACTGCCCCTCCCAGCTGCTTTAAACTCCAGGAGGGAAAAGAAGACAGGCACAGCAAAGCCTCCTTTTGATTTGGTAACATCTGGCCTGATCATTAGGCTGGTCCTAACAAAAGGCATTACATGGATTGTGTTCTTGGTGTTTTGGATTTGTTGCCAGCTCTGGGTTGGGACATAACTGGAGATTTTGGGAGCGGAGTCTGAGGAGGACAGGGTTTGAGGAGGGGAACAACTTCAGTGGGGTATAACGCCATAGAGTCAACCTTCCAAAATGGCCATTTTCTCCAGGCGTAGTGATCTGTCAGCTGGAGATCGGTTGTATTCCCAGGAGATCTCCGGCCACCAACTGGAGGTTGGCAAACCTAATATAACTTGCTTACAATAAAGGCACTTCTCTCCTTTTCCTCCGTAAAGCAGCCTGATGTGTGAGTGTGTACATGTGTGAGCATGCATCATTTTCCAGTTGGGGGACAGGAGCTAAACCACACCTTCTCCTGTGCCATGACACTGAACTGTACTGGGCCACCCAGTGGCTGCTCAGTTAAGTGTCTGGAGATTCCCAGAAGCACATGTAGTTTAGCCTTGTAATACTAAGAAGAGGGAGCTCTGGTTGAGGCCAGAAGGTATTGTTGATCCATTAGCTGTCAACGCCACTTTCTACATTCTAATGTGAGTTCTTAAATCAGCACTTAATGTAGGTGTCTAATTTTTACATATGAGAAGTAGCCTCATTAACTAGGAAGGTAAACACACTTACACTAATGGTGCCCCTAGATGAACTCAAGTAATGTCAAACATTAATATGCTGCTCACTGAAGGCAACAAAGCCTCTTATGCGACAATAAATTAAGCAGATGTTAAGCAGTTTCCCGAATCTGGTATTACAATAAATAGCAAATAGGTATTTACAAGAGTGGACCCGCAACAAAATGTTGCTCGTCTCCCCCCTCCCCCCTCTCTGTTGCGAGCCC
>NW_015160873.1:387797-438302 GCF_001447785.1 Gekko japonicus
CTTCATGGCCGGCCGGGCCGCCGGCTCCAAAGCGGCAGCGGCGAGGACGGCAGCAGAGCGTTCCCTGCGCATGCGCAGGGGACGTTCTGTAAGTTTCGGGGGGATTTAAGTATCCTCCCGATATTTTTGTCCAGTTTTTAGATTTTTGTGCACACGTGGGGACTGGCCCACGTGTGCACAAACCTCCCCCGGCCCCCCAAGTGCCCCCGAAGTGCGGACATAGCGATCCGCACGGAGGGGCAACTTGACTATTAGATATAGTGATAGTATTAGGATAAATAGCAAACAGCAATAGCTATTCTAATCATTTGGTTTTATATACAGCACCTGAGCATCATGGATGAAGAATCCTACTCTAAATGAAAATCCAAGCATGGTGTCCCTGAACATCCCATTATGCAAGTCATTCTTGAAGAGCTTCTCCTCTAGAACAATGTGGAACCGGATTTGGTCTTCATCCTGAGAATAATATTATTAAATTTAACTATTGACCAGTACATTATGTATATGGTAAGCTTTTTATGACAAACACAGTCAGCAGAAATCAATATTTTAAAAGCTCATATTCATAGTGATGTGAATGAGACCATCATTGTTCATAGGGCTATTATAAGTTGGGTTCTCACCAGGGCCAGATTGGCCATTTAACTGACAAGGAAATTTCCTGGTGGTTCACTGGTGACCAGGTGCCACTGGCATTGCAAACTTAAAAGGACTGATCTCAAAGCACAGAGCCACAACAAATCCAAGCAAAGGTGCAAGCTCTGTGCAAGAAAATGGAAGGGAACACAAAGGAACACAAAGGAAGGGCAAAGAGGAAAAAACCCTCTTGAAACTGACAAGACTAGTTTGAAACTGAGAAGAGCAGTGGGGAAGCCCCAGACGCAGAAACAAAAAAGAGAAAGAAAAGGGCGGCGGGGGGGGGGGGGGGGGCACAGCTCAGACAGTCTCTGGGAGCCTGCAGTGCTGGCTCCTGATCTTCCTGGAAAATCCCAAAAATATCCAGGATTTTTTGGAGACTTTTTTGGTTTTCAAAAAATTCCAGATATTTCTGGGATGCCGAAATATACCCAAGAAAGACCCAATAAGGTTTTCAGATTGAGTGTATCTGAATGCACACCTCTACTTCCCAGTCCACTCTTGGTCCTCACAACTTGATTGTTGAATTGTTCATTGCCATGAGTTCAAGGAAATATGGCAAGATAGAGATATGATAAATAAGCAAACAGAATGTTGTTCACAGTGTGAATACATCCTATTGTTGCCTTTATAAACAAGATTTGGAGGCTTTTGTAGGACTTCCTAAACTTATCCAGAGATAACAAAGGGATGAACTTGCACATCACATTCAAGGATAGAAAGTCAGTTTGAGCGGTGGTTCTAGCATCAGTCAAAGACTGGGAAAATCATCCTCTAATCCCTCTTCTTCCTTGAGGCTCAGCAGGTG
The DNA here is from genome assembly GCF_001447785.1 of Gekko japonicus. NCBI lineage: Eukaryota > Metazoa > Chordata > Lepidosauria > Squamata > Gekkonidae > Gekko > Gekko japonicus. Next base: position 389,245 of record NW_015160873.1, read on the forward strand.
GCCCAAGGCCAGGCATCTTCTACTGAAGTCTATCTGGACTGCTAATATTTATTTGTATTTATTTATTTATAATTTGATTTATATCCCGCCCTCCCCTAAGGCTCAGGGCGGCTAACAATTGGGGCAAAAGACATAATTAAAACAATTAAAACAAGATAAAAACATAACAATAGTACGACAAAGTGCTGGTGCTCTGATGTTCCCAGTTCCAAGATGGGTTCCGGTAGGGTGGATCTGGACCAACGACGTAAGTTCCAAAGCAGCAGATAGCCAGTCTTCTTCCCAGGGCCTGCTTGCATCCTGATGGTATCTCTGTCAATTTTTGGCGACGGTGCATTGATGAAACAGTAGTGGCAGCGGCTCCTACTTGAAAGCCTGGCGGAAGAGCTCCGTCTTGCAGGCCCTGCAGAACTGCGCAAGATCCCGCAGGGCCTGGATCACCTCCAGGAGCTCATTCCACCAGGTAGGAGCCGCCACCGAAAAGGCCCTGGCCCTAGTCTCAGCGAATTTGACATCCCTGAGGCCTGGGGTAGTCAAAAGATGTTGGCCCCCCGACCGTAGTGCCCTTGGGGGAACATATGGGGAAAGGCGGTCCCTTAGGAATTGCAGCTTCCAGATTTGCGACAAAGGCAGTAGTCCAGCCTTGAGGTGACCGTCGCATGGATCACTGTAGCCAGGTCATCACGGTCAAGGAAGGAAATCAACTGCCGTGCCAGCCGAAGATGATAAAAGGCCGACTTGGCAGTGGCTACTACCTGGGCCTCCATCGTTAAAGAGGAGTCCAGGAGCACTCCCAAACTCCTAACCCCTGACGCTGGCACCAAAGGCGCCCCATCAAAGGTCAGGAGTCCCAACCCTGAACCGGCCCGACCTAGGCCCAGGACCTCCGTCTTTGCCAGGTTTAGTTTCAGCCGACTCAGTCTGAGCCAACTAGCCACGGCTTGCAACGCCCATTGGAGGTCATCTGGGTCAGAGTTCGACCGGCCGCCCAGCATCAGATAGAGCTGGGTGTCATCCACATATTGATGACACCCAAGCCCATACCTCCAGGCAATCTGGGCAAGGGGGCGCATGTAGATGTTAAACAACATCGGGGACAGCACTGCCCCCTGAGGCACCCCACAATCAAAACGGTGCCTCCGGGACCACTGCTCCCCTATCGCCACCCTTTGTCCCCGACCTTGGAGAAAAGAGGAAAACCATTGAAGGGCCAGCCCCTGAATCCCCGCGTCGCCGAGGCGGTGGGCCAGCAACTGGTGGTCGACCGTATCAAATGCAGCTGACAGATCGAGCAACAACAGTGCTGCCACACCACCTTGATCCAGATGCCTTCGGAGGTCGTCAGTCAGGGTGACCAATGCCGTCTCCGTCCCATGACCTGGCCGAAAGCCGGACTGGAAGGGGTCTAAGACTGAAGCATCCTCCAGAAAACTCTGTAGACATAGCCTGGGAGAGTCTGGCTGAGAATTGAGACTGAGGGACACTGAGAGGGAGGTCAAGTCTTCCCCTGCACTAGGGCTGCTACTGGCAGCCTACGTTACCCACTGCCACTCAACGGAGTGGTGGGGAAAAGGAAGTCGGCCTTCCAATGCTGCAATACATGGCATTCCAATGCTGCAATATTACTTATATCATAACCCTGGAACTTATATCATAACCATTTTGAAGGTGTGACACTCTAGGTCTCTCCCAAAACTCTGTGGTAAAACACTGTATGCTAAAACCACAGCATTTGGGGAGAATCCCAGAACATTGTGCTGACATGATGATCCCAGTTCTGGGATTCTGCTGGAAGTGACGTTGTGGCATTAGAATGCTGCATATTTATATCCCCCCCCCCCGATTCACCTCCTGCCAGTTGTTAGCGTTTGGATGGCAGCTCTACCCTGCACTGTTTTCCTGAACTGAAACAGCCCCAAGGAAGACATGGTTTGCCCCATTGGGGAAATGAATGTGTAGCTGTCAGTACACATACATTTTCCTAGTAGGCAAATAGCAGCTCCCTGGTGCCATTTCAGGTTTGGAAAACAGAGTTGGGGGGAGGCTTAAGCCCCTGTACCATGTTCTGTGGTCGTGATCCAAAACAGGCCAGTGTGTGCCTGGGAGGAACAGAACTCCTAGAAAAGAAAGTCCTTGTGGTGGTTTGAATCTGCCCTTATTCTGATTTACCTCATAAGATTGTTGAAGAATAAAATTAGGAGGGAAGAACCAAGTATACTATCTGAGCATCTTAGAAGAAGGGTAAGATCAAATGCGATAAATATAAAACAAAGATTAAAATGTTGAAATTAAAGATTAAGAGGTTTATAGTTTAGGCCTATTTTGTATGACTTACAACAAGGATTGGTATACATAACTTTTCCCCAGTTTATTTTTTTTGGGGGGGGGGGTTGAACAGAGAAATGCTAGAGACAAAGGGCTAAGAAGGCCTCCTCAAACTAATTTTGAATTTAAAATGGTGGCCGCTATGCCAGATTCGGGGCAAACAAAAACCCTCAATCAAACACATGACTGAGTGCTAGGAATGTGCTTTCAGAAATCACTTTATCATGTAACTAAAAAGGCAACTGTTGTTCTTATTGATATTACAACTAATCCCAAAAGACAAATAAATAAATAAATTAAAAGACAGTAATCTTCAGAAAACTTTGGCTTTGACCATTGTTCTGGACCCCAAGAGTCTGCTTTGAGGTTAAGAAAGACAAAGGGAACAGAGGAGGAGAGTGATTTAAGAATATTCCTCAGTCAGCAGAGTTCCACAGATGTTGCCCCTGAACAGGAGTACACTGATAAGTCTTCCTGTGCCTAGTGTTTCCCCCAATCACATACTGGCTCACAGGCAAGAGCTCATCCACAGCAGCAAGGGCAGAGGGTTAAAGCAGTGGCTCTACAACCTGCACCTGTTCATGCTTGGTAGACAGATGGCTTCACTTCTTTGTTAAATGTGATGCCTACTAGTGGCATTACCAATTATTTATAGATGCTCTGCCCTTCTTCTGCCTTTTGAGAAAACCATGCCCAATGCCATGCCTACTTTGCAAACCAGAATGCTACTTTGCCTATAGAATTGGGTCTTACGTGCTTGAAATTTGGCAGGCAGGATCCCTTTGCTGATGGTTATAATCCCTAAGAATTTCAGTGGTGCCAGTTATAGTGTCAATCCTTGCTAGACTGTCCTGCGGGTCATTGGGGATGGTACAATCTAACTGGATGGATTCTGCACACTATGCCTGCGTACGCATACCATGGCACTCCCTATTTGTGAGCAATGGCTGCATTTTCAGTTTTGTTCTGAAGCACCAAATGGACAAGAAGGAAAGCTCTGGAGCAGTTATAAATGAATAAAAACTTGAGAACTAATAAACCAGTACATACCAGAGAAGTCAGCTGTTTATCCTTGAGGTAACTTTTAATGGCATAGTCATCGGGGGCAAAAATGGTATAAGTGCCAGCTGCTTCTATTTCACTTGCCAGGTTATATTGCTATTACATAAAGAAAGACAAACACACCTTTATTTCCTTTCTATAATTTTAAATGTTATTTTTCTATGCACATGGATGGCTCCCTGCAGAGTACAAGAGGATGTGTCTTTGCCCCAAGGAGTTTACAATCTCAGATTTTACATTTCAGACACAACAGGAGGGGAGGGGATAATCTTCATTCATTCCAATTATATATGGCTAAATTACAGTAGAGAGGGAGATTCGATTGTGCCAAGAGCTTCACTTAAAAGGTGGGTTTGGAGGAGGAATTTGAAGGAAGTGAGATAGTTTAGTAAGGTGCTGTCACAAGTGTAACACCACATGCCAGTTCTATGAAAATAACACAAATACTTGCAATGATATAACCCCTGAAAATGGTGTAGTCCGGCATCTGTTCCAAACGGACAAGAAGTTTTGGTGGTGTGGAGGACCTCACTCTTCTGCGGGGTGTAAGAACCTGAGTACAAAAGCACAGTTTAAATCAGTGGATGATGCTGTGATTGCAGGATGCAGTTCCAACATTTAGAATTAAATATAATATGATTTGGAAGAGGGTGACTATTTTCCCTAGCAGCTGCTCAAGAAGAAGGTAAGAATCCATCTGCATCAATTCACAAAGGTATAACTGCAACGTACCTAAACTATCAGGATTTTCATAGACAAATCGAATTGTAAAGATTCATGGGACCCTCCCCCCACGCCTTTTTTTTGGGAGGGGGGAAAGGAAACTTCATCAGCAGCTGAAAAAAATTCTGTAAATCTTCAGTGGGCACTTGTTATTATAAAAGGGGCTAGAGTATTTATTTATTTAATCTCAGAGATGGAAGGGACCACCAGGGTCTAGTCCAACTCCCTGCCAGTGCGGGAACTGCAACTATAACATCCCAAACAAGTAGGAAGGGACCACCAGGGTCTAATACAACCCCCTGCCAGTGCAGGAACTGCAACTATAACATCCCAAACAAGTAGGAAGGGACCACCAAGGTCTAGTACAACCCCCTGCCAGTGCAGGAACTGCAACTATAACATCCCAAACAAGTAGGTATCCAATTGATACTTAAAAACTCCAATGACAAAGTAACCAGCCAAGTTCTCCAGCTGAGCCCTGCTGATAAACCTCCACTAACATAGTGAAATGGATGCTACTTCACTGAGAGAATTTTCATATGGCTCCAACAACACATTTTCCCTTAGCTGTATCTCCATTTAAAAAAGGAATATGATTATTTCTGCTGCCATCCTATCATTTGAAAAATGTATGCAAGTACCTTATCAATAATGTGTATAATCCCATTTGTGGCTACAATATCTCCAGCAACAATGTTGGTCCTAGCAATAAGATTCTGTAAAGGAGGAGGGTGGGGGGGAAAGTTAGGATAATTTTTCCAAACTCTTGATTACTGCTGGCTTGTGATCTGTGGAGTATCCTTAATGTATCCAAGAAGAGGCATGGGAGGGAGAAACAAGTCTAAACTTCTTTGTATTCTTCATGGTGAATGTAAGTTTATAACATCACATTATTCTGGCTGGACACAGAGCAGACAAAGCAGAACTTGAGGCAGATGCAGCCAATGCTCCCTCTAAGCTGTGGAGTCTTGTGAGCAAAAATTCTACCTTGTGACCTACTGGCATTAAAGTTGTGAGTGAGCGATTTGGCTACTGCATAAATTAGTTTGCTCTGGAGCCATCCTTCCTAAGACAAAAATCTGCGAGCTGGAGGCTAAAAAACTGTGAGCTAACTCACACTAACTCAGCTTAGAGGAAACACTGGATTCAGCATCGAAAGCTTGCACACTTTATAACTTTCCAAGTACATCTAAAATAATCATTTAAAAGTCTGTCCAGTTATGCAAAGAAACCCTATCTCAGACAATATTACGAAACCAAGAGATTCTCCCGGCCTGCAACAGAAGTCTATAGAAACAAGAGAAGACCCCAGGAAAGGACATTTTCTCCTTTGATCATAAAGAATGTATTGATAAACTTACTTCATTTCCTCTGGAGGCTGGGACAGAGTTGTCATGCAGGTCATCAGACAAAGACATATTCTGGAAGTCAGCAACTGTGTAGGTTCCATCTAATATGTGAGACCTAACGAAATGCAGATAGGTATCAACAATGTCAAAAGTCATGGTTACTTTCTTGCATACTGAACGGGAGCTCTGTTTTGCTTCAATAATTATCTGAACCAGGAAAAATTCCATATGTTACTGTTTGCAGTATGGGAGCACTTCTCTGTGGTCTATTCTCCACTGCTGTGGCCCAGTTTGTATCCAGGAATCACTTGGCTGGGACAAGTGTTGACCAAGTTAACCCCTCTCTCACCACCTAAAAATCACCTTGTGTGCTGATTGGGCAACGATTGGATGAAAAACAATCTAAGGACTGACAATGTCCTTGTGATTCTTGGACATAAACTGCATCAGATCTGGTATGCAAGAAGCCCAGAAGTAAGTAGCTCCCACACTACTGGTGGCAGTTGTATGAATTGCCTCCTGAATTCCACTCTGTTAAAGGTAAAGGTTCCCTTGCTCGAAAGCCAGTCGAGTCCGACTCTAGGGATGCAGTGCTCATCTCCGTTTCAAAGCCGAAGAGCCAGCGCTGTCCGAAGACGTTTCCGTGGTCATGTGGCCAGCATGACTAAACACCAAGGCGCGCGGAACGCTGTTACCTTCCCACTGAAGTGGTACCTATTTATCTACTTGCAATTTCTTGCTTTCGAACTGCTAGGTTGGCAGGAGCTGGAACTAGAGACGGGAACTCACTCCATCATGCGGCACCCGGGTCTCGAACTGCTGAACTACTGACCTTCCACAGCCTGCAGTTCAGCGTCTTAACCACTTGAGCCACCGCAGCTCCACTCTGTTACAAAGATATAAATCTTGGTTTTGTTTTGCAGTGTTTGACATATAGATGAATACCAGGATTTCAATGAGGCTTGAAAATAGATTTCTAATACAGAGGAATGAATTCAATAGCAAGAAAACAAGGGAAACATTTACCCAACACATTTCTTCTACAATAGCGAAGTATGGTATTTGTGGACTTCCAGCCACAGCACATATAGACATTACTGCAAGAATGTCCCTGCACTGGTTTTCCTTCCTTTTTCAATTACTCCTTCCACAGGGCAACTTGAATGTAGATTAAGGACTGATATGTACTCTCAAGAACAGAGTCTATTTATCCTATTCCAGAAAAAGCAGAGAAATCACCCCATGGACAAAGAAGGTGGCTATACCTGGTAGGTATCATTGTCTTTAAGGACAGAAGGGCTGGATTCTAGGTTCCAATCAAAACTTTTCCATGAACATTGAAGACATTTTTTTTTAAGACAGAGAATTGTCGTCCTAGTACAGAAGGCACAACATGGATGAGACACTGGAAAATTGGTTCCTTCTGTGTCACCTTCTTAGGTAAATTAGTATGTTTCAATGCTAGCCCCCCACGTTTAACTCTGTTTGGCTCTGGAGCTGTATTTGTGCCTGATTGACAAGGCTCTTATAGGAATTAAGGAAGCAATTCCTGTAAAGTCCTTCAATCTTCTGCAAATTATAAACCAAAAAAAGATAATGACAGAAATACTCAACATACTTTATTAGGGCTGGGATGTTGCTTTTAGACATCCAAACAGCTCTCTCATCTTGGTCCATGTTTTCAATTGCTTGTCGAGAAGGCACAAAGATGGTTAGATTTGACATATCTGTCAGTAGCGCTGTAATTGCACCTGTCTAAAACACAGGAAAAAATGTATCAAGGCATTAAAAAGCTTCTGTGAGTGAAAAGAAGTCCAAGTAGTTATCAAAAGGAAAGGAAACTAGCAATTATACAATGATTTCTTCTAAGCAAAGAATTCCCATGTGATACTTCAGTGTCAAATGTTTGTGGAAAGAGAAAAACAGATAAAGGAATAAAGAGTCTGATTTGTGCATTTTTCAGACACCTGATTTCACCACAACTATTTTTATAGTACTGTTATTTAAGTAAGCATATGGGTCAAAATGATAGTGTATAAATGAAGTAAATAAATAATCATTTACTGCTTTCATTCCCTTTCCCCCCCCCCACTTGGGAGAAAGTTAGTGTATAATTTTTATCTTCATAACGACCCTGTGAGTTAGATTAGGCTAAGCATGTATGACTGACTCAAGTTTAATTATCCTTCCTTTCATTTACATAAATATCATTAATGCATTCTTCTTCTTTTCATGGTTGACTTCATGCCTAGATCATAGGTAAAAAGGTAAAGGTTCCCTTGCTTGAAAGCCAGTCGAATCTGACTCTAGGGTTGCAGTGCTCTTCTCCGTTTCAAAGCCGAAGAGCCAGCGCTGTCCGAAGACATTTCCGTGGTCATGTGGCCGGCATAACTAAACACCAAGGCGCACGGAACGCTGTTACCTTCCCACCAAAGTGGTACCTATTTATCTACTTGCAATTTCTTGCTTTCGAACTGCTAGGTTGGCAGGAGCTGGAACTAGAGATGGGAGCTCACTTCGTCATGCGGCACACTCGGGTCTTGAACTGCTGAACTACCGACCTTCCACAACCTGCAGTTCAGCATCTTAACCACTTGAGCCACCACAGCTCCTGCAGGATTGAAAAATGTATGTACTACAGAAACCTATTTGACCATAATAAGGGAGAATCCCTATTTCATGGTCCATCTTTTACCAAATATAGTCTAAGTGACATTGCAGAGCCTTTTCTGTTATGGCACCATCCAAGGAAATTCTCTGCCAAGGGATGCATTTCTCAAGAAACTCCTTAACAGCATGTTGCCAGATACAACAGCTTTCACAGGTGAAGTGAAATGTTCAAATCACCCAGGAGCAAACTAAGCTGGGGGGTGCTCAGCAAGGACCCCACCAGTGGTAAGAAGAAAAGACCTAGAATTGCCAGGTCCCTCAGAGCAGCTGATGGGGAATGGGGGCGCACTTGTGGGAAGGAATGACAAAAATTAACGTGACATATCTTCATGACCTGAAAGTGACATAGGCATGCTGGGGGGCGACACTCTGGTTTTTGGGCAAAACTCTATGGTAGAATTAGCCTCTACCATAGAGTTCTACCCAAAAACCAGAACATCGCCCCCCAACATCCCCAACGTCACTTCTGTGTCATGTAGGTATGTTGCGTTAATTTCCGTCGTTCTTTCCTTTGGGGGGAGGTAATTCCCCTCCGCTGGCCAGTTGGCCAGTGATGGAGAGGTGGGGGCTGAAAGCAGGAGAACCCTGGCATCCGTAAACAGACCTGCCAGTCACCTCCTCTTTGCCATAACTACTGAGGTCCAGGCCCTGGCAAGAGGGCTAATAGTGGCGGCACAGCGAGTGAGCCTTCTCTTGTCATCACTGCCACCAGGTGATCCAAGTAAAAAGACCCTGTGGAGCAGCACCACAGGAAACAATTAGCTCAGACCTGGGTGGCAGCTGTGTAGAAGGAAGTGATCAGCAAGCCTAGGCCCGTTGCCATTGCTTGTCATAGAAAAGAGCCAGAGTCCAGCAGCACCTTAAAGGCTAACAAAATTTGTAGTAGGGGATGAGCTTTTGTGAGTCACTGCTCACTTCTTCAGAACTTTGCTTATCATGTTGGAGCTGAGAAGCCTCCAGGGAATTTTCCTGGTTTAAGTTAAAAGGTCAGTACACCCGGAGATGCTTTGCTCAGCTGCTCTTCTGTTGCTGGGTTTTCACTATGGCTGCTCTTATGATTTTACTGCTGATTTTATCCATTTGCTTGCACATTCTTAATGGATTGCCAGGTGTAATCAAAGCGTTGTTGTTGGTTTTTTTGCAGAGTGCATGTGCGTGTGTGATATTATTTCAGTGGTTTATTTGCGCTGCTGCTGATTATGTATATTGGAGAATATTTTAAGTTAAAACGCATTTATAATGTATTTTAAAGTCGTACGTCACCTTGGTGCTTTTTGGGCAGGAAACCAACTCACAAACAAGTGAAACAAATAGCCTTTCAACTGATACTCACATCAACCCACTCTTTGAAGCCAGCTGCTTCAGACAAAGAAGACAATGCCTGAGAAGACAGAAGAAGGGTAAATGACTATTGGGAAGAGCCAATGGCTCAATGCTTTGCATGCAGGAAGTCCCCATTTTCAATCCCTGGCATTTCCAGAAATGAAATACATTGAGCAACAAAAGTCTCACGCTCTTGAGAGTACAAATATTGTCTGATGGCCATTAGAATCCTGGTTAGTGTACTACTGGGATTGCCAATTTCTTTCAGGAACACCAGGGACTGGCTCTGTAATGAGACCACTTCAGGCGGTGGCCTGAGGTGATGATTTGGAGGGATGGCAGCCTTCCAGCCCACCTGGGTACTCAGCTTCCAATCACCAGGGCTGGCTCACTGCAAACAAGATGCTGTTTGGGACACCACAGATTGAAAATGGAGGTTGTATGGGAAGAGACAGCAGGGACAGCTTGTACCTGTTGCTGCTACCCAGAACTGCCCTGCCATTGCCTGCATCTGAGATGAACTCACATAACACTGAGGCACATCTTTCTCCTGAGTCCCAACTACACAGCACAACAAGAGTTAGTGGACATGGCTGGCTGGACAGCCACAGCTGCCCAAGCCTTACCTCCACTACCCAGAAGGAAGACAAGCTCCAGAGGTTCTAGCAGTGCACCCAGTGATCTCCTTCCTTCATGCTCTCTTGATGTAGAGTTGGGGAGAGGCAAAGGGGCTTGTCTACACCCATCATCGGAGAGTCAACATGGGATGTTTATTTCAAGAGTTGATAAGTGGAAATTAATAAGAATCGTAATCACTACATGCTCAGATAAAACAATCCTTGTGAAACGGGTATTTTTATTGCACAAAATCGTTGCATGTGAGAGATAAAAGAAGAGAGTTTCCCACAGAATCATAATTAATATAGTAAACAATTTTGCATATATATTTTTATTGACTCTTCATTATTGTTGTCACAGATGTTTGTTTGGACTTCAACCGCCAGTTAGTGGCTGAATATCTCCCACTATTGGTCTCCAGGTGAAAGAGATCAGTTCATCTGGAGAAAATGGCTGCTTTAGAAGGTGGACTCTATGGCATTATACCCCACTGAAGTCCCCCCTTTCCCCAAACCTTGCCTTCCTCAGGCTCCACCACCGAAATCTCCAGGTATTTCCCAACTCTGAGCTGGCAACCCTATTGAGGCAGCAAAATATCTGGCCAGAGCCAGCCAGCTGACCCACCATTCCCATCTGAGACCTGTGGACATAATCTTCCTCCCTCCCCTTGGCCTCTGAAAACAACCGGCAAACCATGTGGGCCACAGGCCAACTCTTGTAAGATTCCTTCTCACAAAAGTTTGGCCAACAGATTCCAGTAATCTCCATACTCAGAAAATAAACTAAAACTTGACAGTGTGGCCTGGATTCCTGGTGCAGCAAAATTCAGTGCATCTCTACCAAATACTCCACCAACAGGGCTTATTATTATTTTACAGCCTTCTGTAAGGAACACATGTTTATGAAAGTTACTGCTGATCCCTGGTGACACAGTTGCAGTGATAAGCATTGTGTCTAGTAAATACTGCAAGCATTTGGTTTGTAAAATCTATATATCTAATAGCCAAGGCACCTTCTCCGTGCGGATATCTAAATCCGCACATCAGGGGCACTTGGGGGGCAGAGAGATTTTCCTGCACATGTGGGGCAATCTCCAGATGTGCAGAAAAATCTGAAAAGTTGAAAAATATAGGGGGGATACTTAAATCCCCCCAAAAGTAAAAGAGTGGGGGGGGGGCTTGGCGGACCAGCCAGGCCTCGCTGCCACTGGGGGGGAGGCTTGGCGGGCTGAGGTCAAGCCTCACTGCCATTGCCATGGGGGGCAGGGGAGGTTTGGTGGGCCCAGTGGCTCAGAGCCGCATGGACCTCACCACTGGGGCCAGGCAGGGGCGGGGGAGGTTTGGCGGGTCCAGCAGCTTGGAGCCGCACAGCCCTTGCCATCAGGGCCAGGCAGGGGAAGGGGAGAAGGCTTACCTGTGGCAGCTTCCTCCTCTGCGTGGAGCTCTCCCTCCCCCCCCCCACGAGTATCACAGGTCACCGCTTCTTGTAGTGTCTAATGTTGTCTCATGCTGAAAAAGGTGAACTGGGCAAGATCATTTTGGCAATTAATAGTTTCCTACTCACATCCACAGCATTTCCGTAGCATATTCTGCCATCTCCTTCATAGCCCTTTGGGCACACACATTCCCAGACCCTAGAAGCTGACAACTGACAAATTGCCTATGAGACCAAAAAAAAATAAAAATAAATAAAACATCCAGACAGATAGTTACAATGATTACATACAGCAAAGCCTTTTAGATAGGAAGGCTTCCTTTTCCTCCTTAGTAAGTTTAACAAAATGTGCGTGTGTCGGGGGGGAGGTGCTGTCAATGGTGGAGGAACTCCCCTAGGCTGGGCCTTTTGAACTGTGGAGGAATATTGGGAAGAGCTCAAGCTTTTTCTGGTAATTCCCAAAGAAGCCTGGGAAAACTCAGCCCATTCCAAATCCAGATGGGTAGATTTTAACCCATCCCTAGTGATTCTGCTTCCAGCAAACATCTCCTGAGTGCAGGCAAGGGGCAGTGGGAAGAAACATATAAATCAGGGGTGTCGAACTCATTTGTTATGAGGGCCGGATCTGACATAAATTAGATCTTGTTGGGCCAGGCCATGTGTGTCATAAAATGTAATGCCAGGTAACAGAGATATAAACTTTATAACACAAACACAATGAAATATTTTTTAAACTTTAAATAAAACATGCTTAAAACACTAGCACTCTTGCAATATTTTGTCTATTTAACAGTCTCTGACAGAGGTCGATTCGGGGGGGATCGCAGGGGATCGCAGTTCCCCCGGGTGAGGTGCGGGGGGTGGGGCACATGACGAAGCCCCGCCCCCTGCTTCTGGCCGCCCCGCTTCCGGCCCTCATTCAGCCAGGAGGAGGCAGGAGAAGAGGGAGGGTAAGTTGCTTCCTCCCCGCCTCTCCCCACCCCTGCCTGCCTGGGGCCAGGGAGGACCTTGGCGAGGCTTCCTCACACTCCTGCCGGCCTTGCAGGTCAACCGCCGGGCCCCTGATGTCAGGGGGTGTAGCATATGCTAATGAGTTATGCTAATGAGTTCCCCTAGCTCTTTTTCTATAAAATGACCCCTGGTCTCTGATAACTGACATCTCTTGCTCTGAGTTATTGCAGCAGCAGAACTGGAAATGGAAGCAGGAAACAGCCAGGGCCTTGCATGGTAGAGCTGGAATTGTAACCCAGATTTCCCAGGAAAGCCCAGCAATCTGTCCCACTACATAGCTACTAGTTTCATAAATGGAGCCCACACAGGTACTTAACAATTCATTCTGCTGTGAGGTGAATTGCTTCAAGGAAATCAGTATCATGATGAATACTAAAAATAGCAGCCACATTAGTTCCAAAAATATGCAGTTCAATACTGGAGAACCTAAACATTAATAGGAAATGCAGTTCATTCTCCTAGTAATGGCTTAGTAAGGTATACCATCTTAATATACCACATGAAAAAACAATGTAAAACATTTGTGATATTTTGTAAACTGACTGAACAACTTACCAGAGGGTGGCATGTTTCGTTTTGTTCCAGACAAGGGTTTATGGATTCACATTCATATCCATTCCCCCGAAACCTTTCCTTACATTCACATTTGTTCTACAGTACATGGGAAACACAGAATAAAGTTATTCATATAAAAATAACTCCTCAGTCACACAAGTTGTTGATTCTTTCCATAGATATTCATGATGAAGCACAAGGACTTTCAGTGTCAGCTCAATGAGTAGTGATGAAGCAGCTCATGATAGGCAACAGCTAAAGACTGTGGCATGTGTATAAATACACAGATGGGCTCAACATTTTATTCAAGAAGCTTCATTTTCCCATGTCTTAATTTTGCAACTGGATTATTCTCTAGGGCTGTCAGGTCTCTGTATAGATTTCTACTCCCAAGCCTGTCCAGGAATGAGGGGGAAACCTATATTTTTCAGTACATTTAACAACAACCCAGAGAGGTAGGCTGCCCTCTCTGGATTCAGAACAATAGCCACCAGAATCCCTTTTTAACTAGTCCCGGCTTTCCCCAAGGGAGGGATTCCAAACCTTTAGGTTAGCCTCTGGGACATAACACACTGAACAACTCAATCTAGAGCTGCACAGTTAATATTACCAAGGTAGCTTGTATGGTGAGCAGAAGGCACAGGAGTTTAGCCTCTGAATCCAGTTACAACATCAAACAAGTTAGAAACAAGAACAATATTTTATTCAGTTCAGAGCTTTGCAATTAGACTAATAAGGATTTCAAAACAAGAAAGACTAGGGCAGTTTTTGCCTTCACTACACAGTAAGAGATATGCATAATTACCAGGATGATCCATAACCCAAGAATGTCCAGGTATACAGTCCAGCTAGACACCAAGGAATTCTGAGGGAAAATCCCCCTTGTGCACCAGCCATGTGCTCAGCTTCACAAAGGAGGTCTTTGTTCCACCTGGGAACAAAGACCTCCCGGTGCAATTCCCGGTGCAATTCAAACAAGTAGAGAGAGAGCAAGAACAGCGAGCTCTCTTCCAAGGGACCAGACAATTAAACCCCAATCTAATCATGACTATCTGTGGCCATCAGCCAATCACGAGTAGCAGGGTGTGTGACCAATTTTTTTGTTGTCATGGGGACAACTGGGGATAGGCTGGGGGGTTGGGAACCAACGCCCCCGTCACGCGACTCCCAAACCCAGCTTTTCCATGTTGTATGTGACATAGCCCATGTAGCCTTAAAGCAGGCGCCTTGAAGTCTAGCTCTTCCACAGAGGTGTGAAAGAATGTGTGGTTATATGGCATGCTATTGAGGCCATCTGGGCCTCACCATTTAGCTTGCAAGAGGAAGTAAGCCACAGCAGACAGAATAGGAGAAGGAAGAAGGCTTTTAGAAATCAATATTTCTATATAGTCTCTCACTATAGCTTCCAACCCCATCACCATTCAGTAGAGCAGCAGGAAAAAATGGTGCGAAAAACTGGCATTTGGCAATATCATGATATCACTTTCAGGGTGAACTCAGATGTAATTTCATCATAAAGCCATAGAGTTTCTGGTGAATCCTAGAGTGTCAAGACAACATCACTTCCAGAATTTAAGGTCACGCTGACTTGCAGTTTCAGAGGGAGAGATAAAGAATGAGATGGGAGTCTGACTAGGGTTCCCAGTCCCCCGGTGGACCTGGCAACCCTAAGTCTGACACAAATTCAAGTGAGATCATGGGACCTACATCATCAAGGCCAGGGACTAGGAAAGAAGAAGAAGAAGAAGAAGAAGAGATTGGATTTATACCCCGCCCTTCACTACCCAAAGGTGTCTCAGAGCGGCTGACAAACTCCTTTCCCTTCCCCTCCCCACAACAGAAACCCTGTGAGGTGGGTGAGGCTGAGAGAACTCTGACACAAACTGCTCTTTTTTCAAGGACAGCTGTGCCAGAGCTTGCGACTGACCCAAGGTCACATCAGCAGGTGCAAGTGGAGGAGTGGGGAATCAAACCCGGTTCTCCCAGATTAGAGTCCGCGCACTCAACCACTACACCAAACTGAATTTTTCCTCCGCATTCCATCTCATTAGTGCATAGAACCCTGGTTGGGGGAAGGTGTCTTGCTTGATTGTGAGTATGTGCAGCTGCACAGTACCTGGTTATGTTTCTAGCAACACACCTGATTGGTCAGGTCATATGTCTAGCAACATACCTGATTTGTTAACTAGGATCAGGCCAGCTGCTGGCAGTTGAGCATAAAGGAAGATAATTCATTCTAGTTTGAACACCTCTTGATTCTAGTTTGTACCCTTTCTCTTGTTTGGACCAAGTTAGGTTTTCTAGTTAATTTTGAGTCTCCTCCTCAAAACTGGCCTTCTGCCCCTCCTATCTGATTTGTGGTACATACAGTGAATATGTACAATTAATTTGTGGAAGTGAGCTGGAATTGTTCTCCGTAGTCCTGGCCTTCACACATTCATTAGAACAGCCCCTACACATGGAAAGTTTGTACGTATACAGGATGTATCCAGAAGTTCTGATGAATGTACAGCTGGTATGATCCCAATACCCCTTTCCAAACCTTGTCACATAGGGCTTTTACTGGATATTTAGTGAAAGACAGGCATGGAGGTGCTGCTCTAATGAATGTGACACCTGGCACTGCAAACATCACAGTTATACCTACAATGTCTTGGATCAGTTCCCAGATGCAAGGACTTGGAAGTTAACAGGTGGCAGCCCTGTTTTGTATCTGGTCCAGAGACTGCACATGGGGAGGTAATGACTGAAGTTCAGTGGGGTGAGAAATGACAAGAGGTACAAATTCTAGGTTCAATAAAAAGTGCTATACTTATGATCCTGCCAGCAATTGCTTTCTGAGCATCCTGCTAGGAAGATGTCACAAACATTACCCCCAAAGCTGGAGGAAGAAATCTACAACTATTGTTAAAACTAGATAAGACTAACCTATCAAGCCCATGGAAACAGAGACATTTGATATAGCACAGAGGAAAAGAGAGAAAGAAGATGTATGTGGTGAGAGGAGGCAGATGTGGCCATAAGCAGGACACCAACTTTGCTTAGGGATCTGCTCCTGTGCCTTTAAAATGGCAGCCTGAAATGCAGTAATAAATCAGGTAAAGCATACACACCCTTCACTGTTTTCATGCCATAAAAAGCTTCGCTTGTTAAATTTTTCAGGCTGATGTGGAGAAAGTCTACAGGAGATTCCTGTGGCATATGAGTAAAGGAATCAGCAGACCTGGCTTACCTGACCGGGACCTGTATGTAGACAGGTAGCATTACTATGACAGTCTCCAGCACTGGGCAGCAAGCAGTTATTGATTTCCAAGCAGTCTCTCCCATTCCCTGTCCATCCTGGCTGGCACACACACTCATGGGTTCCGGGCCCAGTGACAACACAGTCTGCCTGCAGGTATATTGAGAACACCAGAGATAATAAAGCTGATCATCTGCAGATGATGGTCAGAGGGAATGGAGACAGCACTGGACTTCGCTAGGCTTTGAGGCCATTCTTCTTTTCATGAAATTTCAGCAATGCAGAACATAGTAAATACTGGACAGTTGACTAGATTTCATTCATGGAGTTATTTGTGTGGAATAAAAGATTTTTATTTTCCATTAATCATACAGTATCCATCTTTTTCTCACTCGGTCAAAAATCCAATTTTTCCTCCCTCCCCCAAAAGGCTTCCCGCAATGCGTCTCCCTTATGTCACATATAATTAATAAGTTCAAGATAACATCATGTACTTAATATTGTTCTAGATATAGTAAATTATGTTTCACGTCCCAGTTCTTTTCTAAATATGTTTTAAAGTCACTCCATTCTTCAAAAAATTCCTGGTCTTCTTCATTATTCAGTTTTCTAGTTATTTTGTCCATTTCGGCCATGAACAGAACTTTTTGTATCCATTCTTCTAAGTCTGGTATTTTTTCCTGCTTCCAATATTGAGCATATACCATTCTTGCTGTTGTTGTCAAATACCAGAACAATGTCCTTTTTGTTACATTTAGTTCTTCCATTTTTAAACCTAAGAGCAGAATTTCAGGTGCTTTCTTAAAAGAAGATTTTAAATTTTTTTGCATTTCACAAGTCCACCACATGTGGTAAAATGAGCCCTCATGTTTTTTACACTTCCAGCATTTACTAGACATATTCTGATTCATATTTGCGATTTTCTTAGGTGTCATGTACCATGTATACATCATTTTATAACAGTTTTCTTTTACATTGGTACATATTGATAATTTCATAGAGTTTTTCCACAAATATTCCCATGTTTCTATTCATGATGTTATTTGGAGTGAACATAACTGCCATTGCTCTCCTGTCTCAAGCTTTTTTACACACCACAGAATTTTACACACCACAGAATCAGCGTCAGGAATACTCACATGTGCTGAGGGTGGGTCATGACATGTGAAAACTCTTACATACTTGGAAGTAACTGTAAGCTGTAAGTGGACCATATCAAATTAAATTAAACACTCTGCATCCCGAAGTTCTTTATTTCTTACTCCTTGAGCAGCACCTCCTCCCAAGTTAATTTTCTGCATTATTTTCTTACTTAGTCAGTTCCTGATCTTCAGTGTTCAAGGAGGAACATAATGTGTCTTGTTGTACACTGGAATGTCCCTAGTTTTCAGCAAGTATCATGTACACGCATGTTTCCAAAAGAAGTTGTGGACAGAAAGGGCAGAGATCCCAATTGAATGGGAAGTGCCACACAACAAATCACACTCAAAAGGAATATGAGATCCCATTGATAAACTCCTCCATAGCTCCCATTAATTTAAAAGTGACTGTGTGGGAGAATTCCCTGGTGGGTTATGCCAAAAGCTGTAAAATGTCTCCAGGCTACTGATCTACTGCTTTTAAGGAAAACTTGTTCATTGGTTGAAAAAAGTGACAGAGATACCTCAACAATTAGGCTAGGAAGGGTGAAAGAATAAGAGTTTTTCTACACATTGTACAGCAGGGAAAAGTCGTGGTGGTAACATTTGCCTTCTTATTGAAGCCAGTTTTCCATGTGAAAGTGGGAGATGGACTGTATTTAAAGAAAAATATCAAAGGGACACCCCCCCCCACCTTTTGGAGGCATCACTATGCATAGTTCTTTAGAGACAACATCAATCCCCTTTGAACTAATTCATTTTTAGTTTCTGTAGTGACCATTCTAACTGAAAAAGTTCAATAAAAGATATTTATGTAAATGATCTTAATTTGGATGATTACATGCAGAATTTAAAATATGCACATTTATTTTCTAAGTTTGCTCACAACAAACATACATGTTACAGAACTGTATACTCACATGAGTACTGCAACGATGGAAGGTTGAATTTCCACAAGGATCTACTTCACTGCATATTATTCCATCTCCTTCATATCCAGGTTTACAAGCACAGCTAAAATGCACCACGTATCATAAAATTAGTAGGCATAGAATATAAAATGAAACTAGCTGTATTACTTCGTCTTTAAAACAGTAGTATAAAATAATAGTAATTCTACTGTTACTGTCAACAGCAATCCTGGGTTTCCGGTAGAGGTTTCTTGCTCAATAAGGCTTCCAAGAAAATTTAACTTTACCTTCCAATAACTGAATCCTGATATATTTCCTGGCATCGCTAGTTACATGATCTTAGTGTCCATCTATACATTACAAAGTATCACACATTTTGTGCCTCCCAGACACTTGTTTGGGACCACAGCATACAGGGAGGAGTGGCTGTAGCTTCTCCCCTGCTGTTTTCACATCCTCAAACTACCCCCTGCAGACCTATTGGGTCTGTTGCAAAACTTGTTTGTAGCCATGTAAGTAATATGTTTCTTACAATGGAGCCACCAGCAGCTCTGTGGGGTGGTTTGCAGATGCAAAAACAGCATGCTTGGGGGAGGCTACAGCTGTTTCTCCCTCCATGCTGCAGTCACAAACTGAAAAGAGACAATGTGTATTTGGGAGGCACTAAACTCCCATCTTGAGCTCCTTGAGCTGCGGTGGCTCAAGTGGTTAAGACGCTGAACTGCAGGCTGTGGAAGGTCAGTAGGTCAGCAGTTCGAGATCCGTGTTGCCGCATGACGGAGTGAGCTCCCATCTCTAGTTCCAGCTCCTGCCAACCTAGCAGTTCGAAAGCAAGAAATTGCAAGTAGATAAATAGGTACCACTTCGGTGGGAAGGTAACAGCATTCCGTGCGCCTTGGTGTTTAGTCATGCCAGCCACATGACCACGGAAATGCCTTCAGACAGCGCTGGCTTTTCGGCTTTGAAATGGTGATGAGCACCACAACCCTAGAGTCGGACTCGACTGGCTTTCGAGCAAGGGAACCTTTACCTTTTTAAAACTCCCATCATGTGTGTGATACAAAGTCCTCATGTTGTTCCCTGAGGACTTTGCAATGTGTAGATTGAGACCTCATGTGAGGAATGGGAGAAACCTCAATGTAGGCCCTTGAATGCCTATTTCTGACCGGGACTAGGTCCACCAACAGCATGATAGCTTATTAGACTATCCTTTTCATTGAATATTTCACATATGTGCAATTTCAGGTTGGTGTGCCAAACAGAGAGTGTAGTAGGCAACTGCCATTTGCACATGACAATGTACTGCCAATGCCTTATTAGCCGTGAGGAACCCAAGGAGTAACTTAATTACACTGAGATCCAGGGTGCCGAAATGGTGTCTGTGCCAGATGAAGAGAGTGAAGGAAACGGTTGTACTTGAGGAGTAAATAACAGAAGAATCAGCTGTACAGTTGGTTTGGCTTGGAATACGCCCCTAGCCAGGAGAAAGGCTAAAGCTTGATGAGGAATAAATGCCTTCTTGAGAATGTGAAGTGTGTGTATGTAGGGCAGGAAGTGGGTGTGCGTGCCTCAAGAGTCAGAAAGAAGGATCCAAGGAGGGCAATGACAAGAACTAAGAGTGACAGGTAACTTTTCGAGGTGTTGGGCAAACAGCTCGGTAGTCAACAAAAAGTATATTAAGTATCTTTGCATGTGCATCACTCTACCTTCTATAATATCATCACATGAAAGCTCACAACGAACGACAACTGAATGCATTACCATAAACTCCTCATAAACCTCATATGAACCATCTGAATAGCCCACATAATTATCAGATGCACAGAATGGACCTACCTCATGGAGCCATTGCTGAACAGGCAATGCCCATTACAGAGCTGAGACATCTCCATGCATGGAAACACCTGCATGTCACATAATTTCCCAGCATATCCACTTTTGCATGAGCCAGGAAGGCAGGTTCCATCGCTATCTATTCGATTGTCACATTTGCCATAAACACACATACAGGCTGTGGAAGGAGGGGGAAAATAAATGTCAATGCAATAACTAGAGTCCAGTAATACCTTAAAGACTAACAACATTTGTGGTAGGGTATGAGCTTTTGAGAGTCACTGCTCACTTCTTCAGATATGAAGAAGTGAGCAGTGACTCACAAAAGCGTATATCCTACCACCATTTTTTGTAGTCTTTAAGGTGCTACTGGACTCTTACTTTTCTACTGCTACAGACAGACTAACACGGCTACCCATCTTGATCTAACAAAATAACTGAAAGAGGCCTAAATCTTGAGATCATATTGCCTTTAAAAAGCTAGAGAACATATATTTTAAATAAAACCTTTGCTAGATTCTTGGCTAATTTTAACATTTATACATTGGCAGAATACATATTCTCAGCTCATTCTTTTTTTAACAATCATGATGGGATTATTTTTCTACAATAATTTCATTTGGCATAAATCTGCTTATTAAAATATGTTTTGACACTATGGTTTTACAAAGCAGCCTAATATCACAGTCTAGTCTGATCTTTTCAGAGCTTGGAAGCTAATCAGGGTCATCTTTGGTGGGAGATCACCACGGAAATTGGGTTGCTATGCAGAGGAAGGCAAAGGCAAACCTGCACATCTCTTGTCTTGAAAACGTCATGGTCCTGGGATTGTCATGAGTTGGCTGTGACTTGCTGGCACACAATTATTTATGGTCTTACAAAGAGCTTGGTCCATGAATGTCCAAAACTTAATCACCTTGGTCTATGCTGGAAACACTTACTTGTGTCACACTGAGGTCCATATTTAGTGGAATCTGAACAGAACTGGCAGAGTGATCCTTCAAATCCACTATTGCAAACACAAGTTCCATTTCCGTTCATTCCATCCATACACTACAATGGGAAACCAACATATTTGAAATATGTGCATCAAGATTCACACACAAAACATATTATGACTCTATGGAGGAAATATGGCAGAACCCTCCCTGCAAGATGAACTTACAAGACTCAGCACTGAAAAAGAATGTTCTAACAGGGACTTTATGCTTCTAGATTCTTCTGTAAGCTTTGTTTTGTAGTTTATCACTCAGTAATCAAAGATAATACTGTTTCCTTTTTCTGCCACGGATTATTTTTTAGACTTCACAGCCAGACATTTTAAACAGAAGGACAGACTCATATTAGTTTTATTCCCAGAAAGCTCTAACAAAGCTGATTCATAACAACTCTTTGCTTGTGACAAGCAATTAATTGGCTTTGGTGCACTATGTGCATGGTGAAGTTATCTGACTACACACTCAGCTGTCCATCCTGTGATCAAGGAGCTATAAATTCCCCCCCCCCATCCAACTAATTATGTCCCAAAGGGGAGCTGAGATAGTTATAAAACAGCAGATATGCTGAATGCACCAAAGTCAACCCACCTCTCAACAAAAACAAAGCCCTGTCTTTTAGAGTTCAACCAAGCAAATGCACTCCAGCTTAAGCTAAATATATTTACTCCATTTACCTGTCCATTGCCTGAACAGGGACTGGAAATATCACCTGGACATTTATTGCAGTCTGGACCAAAGAATCCTTTACAACACTTAGGCTCCTGCGAAATAAAGCAAATACTTCCTCATGACCATGAGCAATGCGCAACAATCATACAGCACTTCGGTCCGGGACCCAACATCTCCTGGCAGTGCCAGGTCCCAAAGAGGCCAGGCTGGCCGCTACCAGGGCCAGGGCTTTCTCGGTGGCGGCTCCTATCTGGTGGAACGAGCTCCCGGAGGAGATCCGGGCCCTGCGGGACCTTGTGCAGTTCCGCAGGGCCTGTAAGACGGAGCTCTTCCACCAGGCGTATGAGTAGGAGCCGCCACTACCATCATCATTATTCCATCTTCACCTGGCCCTGGATGAGGGAACATTAATGCTTCCCTGGAGCAGACGATGCTGAACAGTTCAAATATGCCATCTCTGAAATTTCATGTAGAACATCTAGAGCACTTTAGTCAGTAACTCGTTATTAATGTTTTTGTACTGTTGGATTTTAAATGGTTTTAATTATGTTTTATATTGGCGTTTGCCCCTATGTAAGCCGCCCTGAGCCCGCATTGCGGGGAGGGCGGGGTATAAATTGAATTAAATAAATAAATAAATAAATAAACAGCATGGAGTGTTGAAGCTACCATAAAATCCGATGATCAAAGGAAGTGAAAGCAGCATGCAATGCAGAGGAGAATATCTGTTGCAACAAGGGTTTGTTAAAACAATGGAGGGAAAAGCCAATGCAGAAGATAGGTGGGTAGAAAAATCCTCACCTTTATTGTAACATTGCAGTATTTAGCACACCCATGTCTTACGAAGGGATGGTCATAATAAATACATTTACTGCTTGCAATATCCTACAGTATTAAAAAGAAAAACCATCCAAATAAACTTCCACAAAAACACAGGCATTTGGTGCTATATTAAAATCAAATACAAGAATGATATTAAGCTGCTGGTATTTATTCCATTACGACTGAAATGCCGTTACGAATTCTAATGTAAAGTATGTAGAAGAAAAAGAAGTTTATGTTTTTTTGGTAACTGTATAAATGAAAATTTACTTACAACAAGTTTTGAGTCTTTTGGGCAACTGTTCCAGTGGAACATGGGGCATTTTCCACATGTACCCTGAAACAAGCAGGATGGTTATGATCTAGGAAGGTATAGCTTTATCATGTGAACATCATGTCTGCTAACACTTGACAGTCTGATTTCTTATGTTGTCTAGGGCTTTCAAGAATGTTCTTGTTATGTACGTGGACCGCCACCAGGGGTCCGAGGCACATGCAAGAGCTTGGCTCCTGGAACAAAGGAAACTTTGGATCCTGGTTTCCCCAGCCCCAACCAATAGCCACTTTGGTGGGACATTCAAACCCTCCAATGGGAATAGGGGAGTGCTGGGTGGATATGTATATAGTTGGCTCTATCGGGCCATTAGAGTTAGTCTTGGAGTGAAGAACAATAAATGTGTGCAAAAGCATGTCGTCGTCCGAGTCCTCCATGCGGCAAACCCAGTATGCTTGGGGTTCCCAGTTTCTCAGAGAGCCAAACTACACGCATAAAGGGATGTGTAGGAGCACTGGATCCCTCCATTATATAGATAAGAGAAGTCCTTTATCTATTTTATTTATTTATTGAACTTTTACTCCGCCCTCCCCGCCAAGGCAGGCTCAGGGCGGCTTCCACAAAACTGCTAAACAGTATACATTTTACAATGGATAAAATGAAGTAAATGATTTAAAAACACAGACAAATCAATTTAAAACATCACTTTGATGGCGATAAAAATAAAGTGCAATTTAAGGACACATTCAGCGGTGCCGCCGCGCTAAGCCGTGTTGGATCGGAGTTCCATACAAGTCCTTGTGTATGAGGGAACTCTATACATTCATTAGACAATTTATTGGCTGCCTCCTTTTGCTTTATTACTCTGAATGATCCTACCTGTACAATTTCAGTTCTCTCTTCATCGCATCTTTGTGGCAGAACTGGGATTATGGAGGGAGGCATAAGAACACCAGAGAGTATATAAATCCGTCCATTTTCTGCAACAATGTCTCCTTCTTCTATTGCTTGACCATTGACCAGGATTTGCCCCTGCATAAATTACAACAATAAATTGATATCTTTGAATTTTCCCAACACTATTTTGCAAGATTTTATTTTATTTACTTGTAGACCATAATGGGCTCCTGTTGCTGTTTTTATCTTCATCGTTATTATCCTTCTGTCACGACTCGCATCTGTCTCCAGGGCAATGCCGCTTTCTGCTGTCTTGGCAACCACTTCAGTAGGGAGCTCCCGGCCCTCAGAATGGGAGGGAAGAGGGTTCTAGGTCCCCCTGACCCTCCTTCTCCCAGCCAGTCAACCCGAGTTCTGAGCAGTCCAAGTTGCTGACTCATATTCCTTCCCAGCCTGTTCTGAGGAGCTCCCTTTTATGTGCTTTCCCTTCCTGCGCTTTCCCTTCCTGCCTCCCCCTCTCTATGGACTCCCATTGGACCTACCCTCTGCTCCTCAGGCCAGGAGTGCTCCCATTGGCCACCTGTAGGAACCCCTCGCCCAGGCTTCCTCCCCCTCCCTCCCAGTCAGCCAAGATCCGCCTGCCATTCTTCCACTCCCTCCAGCAGTGCCCAGTTCGGAGCCTGGGGCAGCCAGCTCAGGGTGGCAACTGGCCTCCCCTTTGCGGGGCCTGCTGCCACTGGCATCTCAGGGGTTAGAGTGCCCATGCTGCTGCCACTGTTCTGGGCTCTTTTGGCCTCCACGGGAGCCTGCTGGGGCCTTCTTGCCAATGCCACTCTTGTTGCAGGGCTGCCCCCCCCAAAGGCCCCTCTAAGCCTGGACAGTTACTGTTCTTCACAGTAACTCTTCATAAGTAAGAACTGCCATTGCTTCTTGTACTCTGTTCCACACACACTCGTATGTCTGACATTTCATGTACCTTTACAGCTCTTGGGTGGGGTTCTTAAGAAGGCCTGATTTGTAAAATCAGGTTTGAGGTGAAGAAAGTTGCCACAAATTAGGGTTTCCAGTCCCCAGGTTCCCCCAATTTTGGGGGCTTTTGCCTGCTGCTGGCTAATTGAACAGTAGGGGAACCCCACCCCCAAACAGCAACATCCCCAATGTGATGATGTCACCCAGAAGTTTTGAGGGCAAAACTCTATGGTTTAGAGCTGATTTTACCATAGAGTTTTGGTCAAAAACCATAGCGTTGCCCCCAATGTTCCCTCTAAGCTGTGGAGTCTTCTGAGAAAAATTCTACTTTGTGAGCTGCTGGAATTAAAGTTATGAGCGAGCGATTTGGTTACTGCATAAATTAGTTTGCACTGGAGCCATCCTTCCTGAGCTAAGACAAAAATATGTGAGCCGGAGGCTAAAAAACTGTGAGCTAGCTCACCCTAACTCAGCTTAGAGGGAACACTGGTTGCCCCCCCAAATCCTCCTGCTAGTGTCATGAGGGGACCTGGCAACTCTACCACAATTTTTTTCTCTCTGTGCCAAAAGGTGTCATATGAATTACGCCTGAGAGACAGTGTGGTTAGTGGTTCATGTAAAGTTTGAGTCCACAGCAGCAAGGAAAAGGTATAAATCTGCTTTATTTTAACTTTAGCAGACAAAGCCTCAGCAGGGCATCCATCCTGGAAAAGGCTTCTCTAATAACTCTCCCTTTTCCGGGAGCATGCTTGGTCTGACTGCTCAACAAAAAGTCTCTGCCGCTTGACCACTAGGTGGCAAGTAACAGGGATATGTGTTCCAGTTCAAATGCCAGACAAGGACCTGGGAGGTCTAGGTGCAAATCCCCACTCTGACACGACACTCCTGATGGGTGACGTTGGGCCATCCACTCTCGCTGTTTCAGCCTAATCTATTTCACAGGGATATCAGGATAAAATGTGAAAGGGAGAACTCTCTGAGTGCCACAGAGGAAGGGCAGGATAAGGGAAGAGGGGGAGAATCTCTAATGTAACAGTTATATCATTTCTTCTGGTAATGAATGATAGTTTTTGCTCATCCCTTGATGACTGTAGCCTAAATCAAATCAACTGTCCCTTATCATATGGGGAGGGGCTGTGGTTCAGTGGAAGACCCTCTGCTTTGCATGCAGAAGGTTCCAGGTTCAATCCCCCCTGGCATCTCCAGTTAAATGGACCTGGCAGTAGGTCATGCAAGAGACCTCTGCCTAAGGCCTTGGAGAGCCATTGCCACTCTGAGTAGACAATACTTACTCTGATGGACCAAGGGTCTGATTCAGTATAAGGCAGCTTCACATGTGTTCAAATGTCGCAGTCAGATGTCAAAGTTCTTTTACGTATCACCTTGTGTTATCTCAAACCTCCAGTGGAGTCAGCTGTGAGTTGCCAAGTCACATATATGTACATGCGAGCCAGCTTTTCACGTTATATGTTCCATTATATATTATGTATTACTATTCAATGAAAGGCCACCTAGTATTTATTACTGCACTAGGGGCAAGGCCCATTGTGGGAAGAGGCAACGAGCCCTAGGGAGGGCCGCCGCTGTGGGCCAAGGCGGCGGGGCTTGCCCCCCCCCCGAAGGAGGGCCAGGGTGCGGCAGGTGAGGGAAGTGCAGCATGGCCGGCTCCCCCCTCCCTGAGCCCAGCCAGGGCTGGTAGAGCCCCCCCCCCAATGCAGGGCCCACAGTTTGGGTGGCGGAGGCCAAGCCGGGCGAGGGAAGCGCGTGCAGCTTCCTCCCCCCTCCCTGAGCCCAGCTGGTGCCAGCAGAGCCCCCCCCAACGCAGGGCCCACAGCCTGGCTGGCGGAGGCCGCTCCAGGTGAGGGAAGCCCGGCGTGGCCGCCAGAGAGAGGCCTCGCAGCAAGGAAGGGCGCTGTTCTCGCCCCCCGAAGCAGGGCCCACCACCTCCCCAGGCGAGGCCGCACCAGGTGGGGGAAGCATAGCACAGCCGCCTCCCCCCTCTCCGAGGCCAGTGGAGGGAACTCCCCCGAAGAAGGGGCCGCTGCCTCCCTGTGTCTGGCCGCGGCTGTCTCCCCCATCTCTGAGGCCAGCCGGAGTCGGCACAGCCCCCCCAAGAAGGTGGTAGAGCAAGGTGGACCGCCCGCCCGTTCGTGACTGACCTCCTCCTCCGCCATCTCTGCCCTCTCCCATCCCCCTCGCTTCCAATTTGCTTCTCTGGGGCTGCTGCTTCCTCCTGCTGCCAGGACTGCCTTTGCTGTGCCCCCAGCCCCTGTCGCCTGGCATCGCAGCCTCCCTTCCCCAGCTCCTGGCGGTGGCGCTTGCTTGCAGTGGATGGCTGGGACGTGGCTGAGCCACCATCTGCCAGCACCATGATTCCCTCTCGGTTCTGCAGGCCGAGGAAGGCCACACGGTCGGCTGGACCTGTGGAGGCCTTCCCCTGGCTTAGCCTGCAGATGGTCCAGTTCTTCTCAAGGACCAGAGCAGAGTGAGCCGAAGACCCTGGCCGGGGCTGACATGGGCGGGACTCCACAAAGCAGCCAGCCAACCCAGCCAGCGTCTTCTGACTGGCAGTTCACGCGGCCAACCTATTTTGGCGCGCATAGAACATTGGGGGATGAAAACTCAATTATATATAAGGAGAGATATATAAAATTACCTGCCATTAAATGTGTTCTTAAATACATACCAGGCCTTTCAAAAGTCAGAAGCCTGTGGTGTTTGCCACCTAAAGTGACTGGACAGAACGATACAGCAAAATGAGCCAACTTCTCTTGGACTTACGCTTTTAGTGATATTAAAGTAGATGAACTGTTGAGTCATGGTCTTGATGAGCCCTGTTGAGATCAGGCTGGCAACCTCCAGCTGGAAAATTGAACATTTGTACAGTGTGATCATGTTCCATGCATTGCTAAACATCATGTATATATATTTTCCCATAGCACATCATTAGTGAATAACATTTTGTTTAAAAAGAAAGATTCGAATCCAGTACTACCTTAAAGACCAACAATCTGGCATTTCAGCTTTTGT
This sequence comes from Gekko japonicus, assembly GCF_001447785.1. Lineage (NCBI taxonomy): Eukaryota > Metazoa > Chordata > Lepidosauria > Squamata > Gekkonidae > Gekko > Gekko japonicus. Next base: position 417,098 of record NW_015160873.1, read on the forward strand.
GTATCTGACAAAGGGAGCCTTAATTTTCAAAAGCTTATAGTCTGAAAATCTACTCCAGATCAGCACAGCAGATGCCCCAGGCATACAAATTCTATAAAGGCAGGGGCCATGGCTCAGTGGTATAGAGCATCTCCTTAGCATGCAGAAGGTCCTAGGTTCAATCCCCAGAATCTCCTGTTCAAAGGGTCAGGATAAGGGCAATGTGAAAGACCTCTGCCTGAGACCCTGAACAGCCACTGCCAGTCTGAGTAGACAATACTGACCTCAATGGACCAATGGTCTGATTTAGTATAAGGCAGCTTCATACGTATTTGGTAAATCTCGCAGCAGGGAAAACGTTTCATATTTCAATAGAGAAAGGATGAGATTTGAGGCAAAACGCTCTTCAAGTTATGATTTGTGGCCACTTTTTATATTTCACAATAGCTACCACAATGTTGTTAAACAGTCTCACAAACTTTTCCCCACCACAGGCTTATTTTTAAAAGTGACTGGCATACCACCAGTGTGATTTAGTGGCCAGGGTGTTGGATTAGGCCTGTGGAGTGATGCATCAGAGCAAGGAGCTTGGACGTTTGTTGCGTTCCCATCCTTCTTGCAGTCCCTTCCAACTCTGATAAAAGTTAATTCCCGGGTTTACAGGACCCAAGCAATGCTCCCTCTAAGCTGTGGAGTCTTGTGAGCAAAAATTCTACTTTGTGAGCTACTGGCATTAAATCACTGAGTGAGTGATTTGGCTACTGCATAAAATTAGTTTGCTCTGGAGCCCTCCTTCCTGAGCTAAGACAAAAATGTGTGAGCTGGAGGCTAAAAAACTGTGAGCTAGCTCACACTAACTCAGCTTAGAGGGAACACTGGACCCAAGTGAACCAACGTGAGCAACTTTGCTGATGGAAAAGGGAGAAGGGGTAATTTTGCTCCCCCCCCCCCCACTGTAGGCCCTTGCCCTGTCCGTGCAAGGTCTCTCCCCAAGAATCAGACTTCCAGGGGCCAGAAGGGATTGCTGTGGGGAGGGAAATGTGGCAAAAATCCACACCCGTGACCACCTTCTGCCAATGTATTGCTGGATTTGACCCACAGATGCACATCCCCACTCAGCCATAAAGCTTACTGGATTATTTTGGACCAGTTCTAAGACTTGCAGAGGAGAGCTGTGAGGATAAAATGGGAGGTGGCCACCTATGCGATCTGGAGCTCCGTGGAGGAGGAAGGGACTGCGCAAAAATTGACCAGACCAGACTTTTACTTCTGAAAGCTAGCATGGTGCAGTGATTATTGTGTAAGACTAGGATCTGAGAGAACCAGGTTCAAATCCCCATTCTGTCATGGAAGCTCAGCTGGGTGACCTTGGGCCAGTCACCCTCTCTCAGCCTAACCTACCTCACAGGGTTGTTGTTGTTGTGGGGATCAAATGGAGGAGGAGCCGTTTGGAGTCCCCACTGGTGGGAAAAATGAGTATCAGTGGTGGTGGTGGAAAGTGCCATGAGGTCACAGCCAATTTATGGAGACCCCACAGGGTTTTCAAGGCAAGGAATGTACAGAGGTGATTTGCCATTGCCAGCCTCGGCATAGCAACCCTGGACTTCCTTGACAGCCTCCCATCCAGAGCTGACCTTGCTTAGCTTCTGAGGTCTGACAAGATCGGGCTAGCCTGGCCCATCCAGGTCAGGGCAGGGTATAAATATCTAAATAAATAAATAAGATTTCTCATAGAGAATTGTGTTTGGGGAACTAATCACATGGTCCTTTGTCTTTCATGGTTCTTTGTCTTTCATTCATTGGGAACAGCATGCCATCGAAGTCCTCTGCTGTTAGGAATATATTGAATATATGCTGGAGATGTCAGTTATACCAACCTGGGTTCGAGGAACGATGTGATGTTGAACTAGCTCATGAAGCTTTCGTGAACCCTGTTACAAACAAAACAGAGGCTCTTGTAACAAACTAAGTATAACACAGACTTTATTTCCTTCACAATTTTCTTCCAATTCTGTAGCACAAAATTTCTCTCTGAAAACTTCTGTAAAACAAAATTAAACAAACAAACAAAAATCCCTGTATGATTACTTTTTATATATTCAGCTGGGGACCTGGAGTCTCATTTGGCTCTTTGGCTTTGTTTACCTTCCTTATCCTCTTGATTCCTGTTCTCACTTTTGTGACCCCCTCTTATCGCCATTGCATAGACAGTCAAAATACTCCCTATAAGACTGAGTTGATCTCCGTCAATGAACATTGTTCATATAGTGAATGTATGTACTTTTGAGTACTTTTATAAAATCACTTGGCCATATGGTATGTATGCATGTGATAGCCCAATGGATTATATCAATGTTAAAGGAAGTTCCAGAAGCCGATTGAATGGTAGTATGCAAAGGGACAGTGTTTATGTATCAATTTGGACAGTTTTTAAAAAATTGTATGGCATTGTGTATAGAATAGCCAGGAGATCCTAAGATTGCCTGGCAGCCAGCAGTTCTAGCTCTCTAGCTTTATGCACCACTAGGTGGCAAGCTAGACTTGTTTTTAAGAAGAAGAAGAAGAGGAAGAGATTGGATTTATACCCAGCCCTTCACTTGGAGTCTCAGAGCGGCTTACAAACTCCTTTCCCTTCTCCTCCCCACAACAGACACCCTGTGAGGTGGGTGGGGCTGAGAGAACTCTGACACAAACTGCTCTTTTTCAAGGACAGCTGTGCCAGAGCTTGTGACTGATCCAAGGTCACATCAGTAGGTGCAAGTGGAGGAGTGGGGAATCAAACCCGGTTCTCCCAGATTAGAGTCCGTGCACTTAACCACTACACCAAACTGGCAAGAGATGTTTCAGAAGTGGTTTGACATGGCCTGCCTCTGCGTCACGACCATCGTATTCCTTGGAGGTCACCCTTCCAAAAATTAGCCAAGGCCGACCCTGCTTAGCTTTCGAGATCTGACAGGATTGGGCTAGTAATTTGGTCAGTGATGCATACATATCCCATATCCAAGCTGGCCTTTGGTTATGTCCCAGTGGATATAATTTCAGCATACAAATGAATACCCATGTGCATATTTAAAGACTTATACCTTACTTGACAACAGGTAGTCCAGAACTCCATCTTCCAAGTTCTCCAAAGCACTATTGGTTGGAATGAAAACTGTATTAGGACCAGGATGTTTATCTAAACTTGGTCCCATGCCTGTTTTCTATTTTTAAGAGAATGGGGGAGGGAAAAGAAACAGTCATCCAGTGTAGATTTTTTTAAAAAATTCACTGTAAAATGGGTTTGTTTGGCATTTTTAAAACCTTACCTCTATTAAGGATATAAACGTGCTGTATCTTGTTTTGTCTTGAAGAACTTTCATTATAGATTTCTAAGAAAACAAAAATAGATTCATGACACTTTACATATTAAAAATCACTGAACAATTGGTTATATTGGTGTTATGCATGCCAAAAACAACACAAGGCTTATCATGAACAGCACTTCACTTGAGTGCTGCCCTGGAGCCCTGTTGCTTGATTATTGTGCTAACACACGCCAGGCCTCAATGCTCTTCTGAATCAGAACCAACAACCACTTCTCTGTAGGAAAGTACAATGCAGTGACCAGGGCTATTTTGGGGCAGGAACACACAGGAACTGAGTTCCGGCTGGCTCCCAAGTTGGCCACACCTGGCAGGAACTCATTAGCATAATAGGCCACACCCAACAGCAGAAACTCATTAGGATTGGCTATATTAGGGGTGTGTGGCCTAACATGCAAAGGAGTTCCTGCTACAAAAAAAGCCCTGGTTTTGACAACAAACAAGATAAACAGAATCACAAGCAAAAGGTGGATGTGGCTGGATAACCACACTTCTGGTAAATGGGGGTGCAGCCTAATGTGCTAATAAGCTGTGCTGTCAGGGGTGTGGCCTAATATGCTAATGAGTTTCTGCTGTTGGGTGTGGCCTGTTATGCTAATGAGTTCCTGCTGGGCTTTTTACGTTGAACCCTGTTCAATTCTCACTTCAGGCAAGATCAATCAGTGGCCTTGGGAACCCCACTCCTTGGAAGGTCAACCCATTATCTGCAGTATGGCAATAATCATCGATCGATTTCCCTGGTCTATGTATTCCTGAGATAATGGAACCTATGAAACAAATTACATAAATCCTAATTATTTGTTGTTCTGTTGAACAGAATTAAGTTCAAAGGGATATGCAAACAGATAAACATCTGAACCAAGAGTGCACTATTCCTTCTGTCCCCCCCCCTCTCTCTCTCGTCTGAAGGATATGCCAATGAACGTCAGCTGAGTACACTGGGACCATTATAATTTTTCAAATATGTTGCTATAGATTCTTAAATGACCTCACCTCTTCATTCCCTTCAAAGGTAGGTTCCATGTTGTCCAGAGCTGTATCAATAATGTGCACAATTCCATTGCAGGCAGGAATACCCCCTTGAAGGATTTTTCCTTTTTTCTTTCCTCCCTGAATTCTAATTCTTAACAGATTGTCCTGAAAGAGTACAGAAAATGAACAATGGAGACATGTTTACATTATTTTAAAAAACAACAAGAAGAAGTGCCATGTAAGGCTCTAGGAATGGACAGCACGTAGTTGTACAATCCGTGGTCATCCAAATGCTTGCAATGCCCACACATGCCACTAGGGCGCAGTGTCCTCTGGCATCTGGCCTGTAGGATTAAGTTTACCTATCCAGATAGCACACAGGAGACTAGCAGCTTCAACAATATGCTGTTTTGTTGCTTCACACTCACTTGGAACTAGTACCTACACACAGAGAACTAGAACTAAGTGAGGCCCCAACCATACAAACCTAGAGGAGGGAAATTGAAACTAGCTTGTGAAGGCTCGCTTAAAGGCATACACAAATGTGTTCATCACATATGGAAGCCCTAGAAGTAGCCCCACTGATGTGTGCATAGAAACTGGACTGCATTGGACTCAAAGGAGCATTAGGTCTAAGATCCCATGTCTGGACAGTAGAGTCTGGCTGCCAAAGGACTGCTGCTGCATCGGCACCAATGAATGACAGTTTGTCATCCATTTAATTCTTAGCACTCATATTTTGAGTTAACCTCCATGTTTTGTGGTCACAACTCCAGCTTAGCACATCCTATTGATCAGACAGGATTATGTTTCATGGCACAACTTCCTTGATTGTGACTCCTTCCTTCTCTGTCAACACCTGACTAGTGAATTTGTACTATGCAGTGTTATACCACTGGCACGTCTTCTTGGAGGCTTTCCTGTACTGGTGCAACATCGTTATTTGTGCCAGTGCAGAGGACTTACATCTGATCATCCACTTATGGCTTTGCACAGCAAACAGTGGTATCGCAGCTTGAATAATCTATACCAGACCAGAAGGAAAATCTTATGAATAGAATAGGTATGGATGCAGAGGAATTAGTCTTTCTGAGAACTGGGAACTAGTTTTCAATGGCTTATAAAATGGTGCCATCTTCTGTTTTATGTTACTTTGTATTTTATCAGTTTTATTGCTTCTGTATTAATATTTGCTGTGATCTGCTTTGAGGGCTACAATGTTATATGTCGCAGAACAGCAGAAACCAGCCAATAAAACAAGTCCAGAATGTAGAACTCTGTCAATAAAGCTAACTATTTTAGATGGTGAAGCCGCAATAATGAAGTTAAAATCATGCCTTACCTTTTCATTTAATATGTCTCCTAGTTTGCCAGACAGAGTGTAAACCGTTCTTGAATTATTCAACTCACTTAGGTCCAGTTGACCAGGAATTATGTGGAGCTTTACAAAATACTGGGCACTCTGTTTATTAGAATGAAAGTCTGCCATCTGGAAGGTTAACAGAATTAAGCACATAGGATTAGGGATGGGCATGAACCAGCTGACAAACCTAAATTCGCGATGAACGGTGCCTGGTTCATGGTTCGGGAACCTCGGTTTGTGCCATCCCACCCTCACGAGCCCCACAAATGTCTCAAAAACCCTCCAGGTGGGTTTGTGTAGTTTGTGTAGACAGACATGATGGCACCGGTGGCAGGGCTTGGAGAAGGCCTTCTCCAAGCCTCGCCCTCACAGCTTGCAGAAACCATTTAAAGGGACTCCTTTAAATGGTTTTCTGCAAGCCGCACCACCACCACAGTGCAATTCACAAGTGAACTGAGAAGGCATTTAAATTAATATTTAAATGCCTTCTCAGTTGACTTGCTGAGTTCCACGGTGTGACTCAGAGAGTCAACTGAGAAGGCATTTAAATGCCTTCCCAGTGGGAAGTGATTTCAGCAATCCCTTTTGCTGAAATGGCTTGCAAAAACCATTTAGAACATATAAGAACATAAGAGAAGCCAATGTTGGATCAGGCCAATGGCCCATCCAGTCCAACACTCTGTCACACAGTGGGCAACATACCAGGTGCCTTCAGGAGGTCCAGCAGTGGGGCCAGGACATTAGAAGCCCTCCCTTGTTGTCCCCCCCAGCACCAAGAATACAGAGCATCACTTGCCCCAGAATTCCTATCTATACCTTGTGGCTAATAGCCACTGATGGATCTCTGCTCCATAGGAAAGGGAACATTCCCTTTAAATGGCTTTTGCAAGCAGGCGCCGTGGCCAAGTGAAGTCTAAGCAGACCCTGAAGTCCACGTGGACCCTGTGTGACCCTACTTAGCTTCCAAGATCTGATGAGATCGGGCTAGCCTGGGTTATCCAGGTCAGGGTGTGAAATATACATACCACAGCTGTAAGAGCTATGGAAACTTGAGTTAGGAGGAAAAATTACATTTCATCTCCAACAACAAAATATTGTGACTTCCTGCTGGGAAAATGTGACTTCCCCACACAGCGCATACTAGTTTGGCAAAAGACTCTGGATTGCCTATAGCAATTGAATGAGTACCGCATTGCTTCAATTTAAGACCCTTGTGAACTTCTCCTAGTGCCAAGAATATCGCCTTTCACTTTTAGATGTACTCAGGGCTTTTTTTGTAGAAAAAGTCCAGCAGGAACTCATTAGCGTAATAGGCCACACCCAGCTGCAGGAACTCATTAGCATATTAGGCCACCCCCTGACAGCACAGCTCATTAGCATATTAGGCCGCACCCCATGTTACCAGAAGTGTGGTCATCCAGCCACACCCACCTTTCCCTTCTTATTCTGTTTACCTTGTTTGTTGTCAAAACCCAGGGCTTTTTTTGTAGCAGGTACTCCTTTGCATGTTAGGCCACACACCCCTGATGTAGCCAATCCTAATGAGTTCCTGCTTTTGGGTGTGGCCTATTATGCTAATGAGTTCCTGCTGGGTGTGGCCAACTTGGGAGCCAGCCGGAACTCCATTCCTGTGCGTTCCTGCCCAGAAATAGCCCTGGATGTACTTATTTTTCAGAACTAACCAACATTCTGCTTTATTATTCTTTTCAAAATGGCGCCCCATTTCTGCACATGCACTTACATTTTTTCCTTTGAAACCCTCATTTGTTGGAACAAGCACTGTAAATGGCCCCAGTGTACTCAGCTGACGTTCATAGGCATATCCTTCAGACGAGAGGGGGGGCAAAAGAAAAGATGATTACTGTGAAAAAGTTTGATGTGTAAAAAAATGTTATAAGGCAAACTGAGACGGTTTTAGCTGTGCTGGAATAACTGTATTTCAGGGCTCTGAGACTGCCATTTGCCTGTTCCTATAGTTTCAAATGTGGAATGAGATGTAATTGACTGGCTAGACTTGTGCTCTACCAGTGCCATGGCTGGACCAACCAGCTTAAAGCAGGCTACACCTCTTCTGCGCAGGGAAAGGCTGTGTGCAGGTGATCCTTTCGGGTCTCCTCAGATTGGCAGGTGGTGTAGCGTCCTTTTCACCCACTCAGTGCTGACACCTGCGACATGGTGTTATAAACTGGCCTGGCATTTGATTGGCTAGGTCAGGGGTCCCCAGCGTGGTGCCCATGGATGTCACAATGCCCACCAACATCTTTCCTGGTAGTCAGCAAGTGTTTTTAGAAAGCGGGGAGGGCCAGAAGGGGCTTTTGTCCAGCAGAGCTTCTGATTGGCTGTGCAGATTTTTTTTAAAAAACATTGTTTTGGCAGCAGCTGCCACTACAGCACAAGGATCTTCACTGCATGACTGAATGTAAGTTATTTTAAAACATTCTAAAAGACATCGTGTTAAAAAGGACTTCTGCCTTAAACATTGAAGATGTACTGTTGGAGTTATGTATAACTTCACGCCCTGACATTTTGTGTTTGACTCTGCTTCCCATGGCAGCCATTTTGTGGTTATGTCCAAAATTCTGTGTCAGAATTCCAAAGGTGTCCACAGGCGAGGGCTGGAAGGAATACACTACATTGCTACAACAAAGATATAATAATTGGCAAGAATAATGAGGTATATAAGGATGAAGCACTTTTCTTAAAACATCCTATCATTCTCTGGAGTGTCGAGGTATGTTGTGGAGGGGATACCTTTGGCGCAAAGTAACTTCAACCATACCCTTGGTTACTCAAGCAGCATGTTGTGGGGGGAAGGATGAGGCCTGGCACCACCACCACCACTACCACTGCTACTACTACTACTAGGGCTCAGGGCTAGGGCTGCCAAGTGGGGGCAGGTGGCGGGTAAACCCCCGCTTTGGCCGCGGAATTGGGCCCCGGGGGGAACTCCGCCCTCCAAAGCACAGCGTGGCTGCGTCACCAGAGGTGATGCAACCACGTCGATCACGTTGGGGGTGTGGCCCGGATCGTCAGAGTTTTCCCTCCGACGATCGGGGCCACGCCCTCAACGTAGTCAACGTCGCACGTCCATGGACGGCTCCCGGAGCCGGGCGAGGCTCCCCCACCGGTGAGTTTTTTTGACTTGGCAACCCTACTCAGGGCAGTGAACAAGTTAAAATACACAAAAATAAATTAGTTACAAATTACTGACTATAAATTACCATAAAATCAAACATTAACTGGTGGCTTAAAATGCAGTTTGCTGCCTCCCCTGGGTGGATAAGGGCCGGTCATGGAGGAGGCCACAGTGAGAGCCACAATGCAGGCCGTGGCTGTCCTCAACTATAGGCCTGGCGGAACATCTCTGTTTTATACCCCCTGCAGAACTGAGCTGGGTCCCACAGGGCATGGATGTCACCAGGTAGAGAGTTCCACCAAGCCAGAGCCAGGGCAGAGAAAGCCCTGGCTCTAGTCGAGGACAATGAATACAAAAAGATTGCTGCGAAAGTTCACTGAAATATACAAAAGATGTTCAGTAGAAAATTCAACTTTTCATGATGTTATTTAATTCTTGTTTCCAACAGGTGCCAACAAGATGCACAGCACAGGAACAGGACGAACACTTCTCGAGTGTATCTGCGTTCGTTTCGAGATATATTCTTTATCAAACTTCACTTTTCAATGATCTTCACACAGTTTAAATCACCACAAGGGTATCCATACATTCAAATTGGCTCACAAGGCTCCTATACACAAAAGTTCTTTCCCATCGACAACAAGTCTTAGTGGTTAATTGAAAGCTTCCATTATATTTACACCATGTTATCACGTGCCTTCCCCATTCAGGTAGCCAACTGATCATGATTTATACAGTAATATATACAACAATATATACAACAGGAGGGTTACAAGCAACCACTACATACTTTTTTGAATACAAACTTTATCTATGGTTAAAATGAGAGAATCCAACAATGATAGAGAGCAAAGGGTGAAAACAATATTTAAAGAGAGAGAACAGCATTTAAAGAGAGAGAACAATATTTGAAGTGAAGATCCCAATTTTACTCTCCTAAAAAACATGACAAGTCAAGAGCAGCATTCATTCCAAAAGGTTGTTCAGTTTTTAAACTTTCGCAGCAATCTTTTTGTATTCATTGTATGTTGTTGCTGTGCCCTGAGTTTATATAGTCTAGTCGAGGACAGCCAGCCCTCTCTTGGGCCAGGGACCACCAGCACGTTTTGATCTTCCGAGCACAAGGCTCTTTGGGGGAGATACCGGGGAGGTGGCCCCACAGGTATGCTGATCCCAGACTGTTAAGGGCCTTAAAGGTCAGAAACAGGACCTTAAAGCAGATCTGGTATTCAGCCTGGAGCTGGTGCAGCTGGCGAAGCACAGGTTGTATGTGTGTTGTTATGGGGTGAGGATAGGGGTCCAGGTGAGGATAAACAAGGTAGCGCTGGTCAAGTTTGGAGCCAGGGAGGAGCTGCCCCAAATTAGAGTAGCTTGTTGGTTATTAAGTTGTGACTGTTCCTTAACAGATGAGATATATCATTTATGATGCAGACCAGACATTTAATTAATAATGTCTCAGTTTAATCCATATGAATAGCTATCCTGTATAGCCACGGAGGGCGGGTACTCCTGAACAAAACCAGTTGTTAAAAGTAAATGACAGGATCTTAAGGCTCCTGGAGAAAGCCGCCTTGAAAGCCAGTTCTTTCAGACAGAAAAAAAAGTTTTCAAATATGAGTAGCTCAGTAGATTTATAATCTAATCATCTCAGTTTATACTGAGACAAGTATATTTGCAAATGGCTTCAGGAACTCAGCTTCTAATGCAATATCCAGCTCAAGCTGTGATAACAAATTCCCCTGACCTTGCATTTAGAGGTCTGTACAGGAAATCAGGACTATTGTTATGAATGAATGCAGGTCCAGAACTGTTACAAGTGTATTGGAAGACTTGGCAAGCATAGCTGTGAGGAAACTGAAACTCTATGCATTACATATTTGCCAATATGTCTATCTGACAAAAAAGCTAGTCTCCAAGTGAGACAGATACAAGTTTCCAAAACTGGATTTGCATCCTTCACCCATTATATTTGTAGGTGCACACCTAAAATGTGTAATAGGATTCATTCTCACCATCATTTTGCAAATTATGAAGAGGATCTAGGTTTGCCATCCTATGCTTAGTTATTTGGAAACCCCCTTTTGAATGGAAGGGTTGTTTTTTTTTTTGCATCTAACTAAGCATACGCAGGAGGTTCATTCCAGCAAATTGCAAGCCAGAAAGAATGCTGAGGTGTGAGCGGAGCAGTTCACATCCTGAGCAGAATATAACTGCTGTAGCAGAATATAACTGCAGTGGGCGGTGCAAGGCCCTGCGCGGCTCCAGACTGCTGCTGCGTGGGGCTTCCTGTGTGAATGAGCGGCCGCTCACATGCGCAGTTTAGAGGGAACACTGTGGGAATTCCATTTTGGAGGTGCATTTCTAGCTCTCGTAAAGACCTTTTTCTGCAGATTGCCACACACAATTGCTTTATGGTCTACATAAGGGATTTTTTTTAAAAAACCTCTGAAACAGTTAAGGCATTTGCTTTTGCCACTTGGACTTGGGTGTGGGCAGGATGATATTAGAACTCTGAGAAGTATAGATATAAAAGCTAGCTATAGGAGGCTGATTCCTTACTATCTTCTATCAGCAGTTTCCTGTATCCTGCTTCCTCTGCAAGCCAGCAAGCTTCTTTCTCCCCTTCCTTATCTAGCTATAGCCTTCCAAACATCAGTACCAAAAAAACTATGCATTCATTTACATACATTTAGACACTGCACATTTGGTTGGACCAAAAATCCTTGCCAAGTCTGGCATTTACAAAGAGACAAAATGAGTTGATATATGCCTTGATGAGAATTGCTGACACCCAGAGATTTAAGCCCATATCTTTAAAATCCTCTACAGAAGTGAAGAGGATACAGATTCTGAACTTCCTGCTCTTGTGCTCTCTTGGTCCCTTTGCTCATGCCCCCCTCCTTTTTGTTGTTGTTCAGTTGCACAGTCGAGTCCGACTCTTTGCGACTCCATGGAACACATCACGCCAGGCCCTCCTGTCTTCCGCTGTCCTCTGAAGTTTGCTCAGTTTCATGTTCGTTGCATCGCTGACACTGTCCAACCATCTCATCCTTTGCCGTCACCGTCTTCTTTGACCTTCAGTCTTTCCCAGCATCAGGGTCTTCTCCAGTGCGTGCTCCCTTCTCATTTGGTGGCCAAAGTATTTGAGCTTCAGCTTCAGTATCTGGCCTTCCAGGAAACAGTCTGGGTTGATTTCTTTTAGGATTGACTGATTTGATCTCCTTACAGTCCAAGGGACTCTCAAGAGTCATCTCTAGCACCATAATTCAAAAGCATCTCTTATTTGGCGCTCGGCCTTCCTTATGGTCCAACTGTCACATCCATACATTATTGTTATAGGTACACTCAGGGCTTTTTATTAGCATAATAGGCCACACCCAACAGCAGAAACCCATTAGCATATTAGGCCAAATTACTGATAGCATGGCTTATTAGCATATTAGGCCACACCCCATGCCTTCCCTGTGGCTGCGGGGAGCCTGGGCAAGCCAGCCCTTGGAGGGAAGGCAAGGCAGTTTAAACTGCCTTCCCTTGGCTTGCCTGGGTGCCCCACGGCTGGGGGGAGCCCAGGCAAGCCGACCTTTGGAGGGAAGGCAGTTTAAAATGCCTTCCCTTGGCTTGGCCAGGTGCCCTGTGGCTGTGGGAACCCCGGGAAAGCTGGCCCTTGGACAGGCTGGGGAAGGCACGGGGAGGCATTTAAATGCCTCCCCAATCCTTCCAGGCCCCCCCTGGCCTGCCCACCTTGGAGTCGCCGGGGTGTGTATATTGCTCTCCAGGCCTTCCCTCTGTAGCCACATACGCAGAGATTTGGCTGTAGTGGGCGTGGCCAACTTGGAAGCCAGCCGGAACTCCGTTCCTGTGCGTTCCTGCCCAAAAACAGCCCTGGGTACACTGTACTCAGGACTGCACAGGTGTGTTTTTTTAAGAGGAGTGGTGGATAGATAGACTTGCCTCTAGCTTGACGGCCATTCCAGCTCTATTGAGAAACAGCTTGTTCTCAAAAAACGTTTGTGTGTAAAGCGCTATCAAGTTGCAGCTGACTTACGGAGACCCCAGTTAAGGGGCTTTCAAGACAAGTGTGAAACAGCTTTGCCATTGCCTTCCTCTGCAGAACCTTTCTTGGTGGTCTCCCATCCAAGTACGAACCCTGCTTAGCTTCCAAGATCTGATGAAACTGGGCTATACCATGCTGCGTTCCCTCCCTCTCAAGCCACAAAAGTGGCCTAATTACTTATGTTGACCAAGCTTGGGTGTTTCTCTACAATGACAGGACTCTTCAGAACAAAACAAGTCCTATGTTAATAGCTATTGAAAAATTTGGTCCTCTGTTCGGCTACAATGAGATTCTGGATCCAATTTTTGTGTGTGGTTGAACAGGAAAAAAGCAGAAAATGCTACATTTAGGGTTGCCAAATCTTATTTACTCACCGGTGGGGGAGCGTTTGCTCGGTCTGGGAGCTGGCCAAGGATGCTGGCCGCCAGAACATCACTGGAAGTGACGCAGGACGTAGAGCACGTTGGGGGCGTGGCCCAGATCGTTGGGGGGGAAACCATATGGTTCCCCCACTACGATCTGGGCCACGCCCCCAACATGCTCTACGTCCTGCGCCCCCTCTGGTGACGCAGCTTCAGGGGGGCAGAGTTCCCCCCGGGGCCCGATTCCGCCGCGGCAGAAATCGGGCCTCCAAAGCAGGGGGATATCCGCCCCCCGGGGGGGATTTGGCAGCCCTAGCTACATTTCAGACTCTTGCAATATCCTTCATAAAGTGGCTGATCTTCGTTGAACATATCTACATACCAAAGAGCTGTACAGCAGATGTTAGTTTTCCTTGCCACTGCCCTCCAGGCAAAGAGTTCATGTCCCTGATTTGGTCTATGATATTTCTGTAACATACAAACCCATTGCCTCCATATCCCTTTTGGCAAGCACACCTATGCAAAAGAAGAAACATAGTGTAGTTTAGCTTGATTTTACACAGAATTACCAGATACTTTAAGTAAACAGTAACATAGTCAATAGTCATGGGGTCCAGCTAGATCCATGATTTAAAGTTATCAGGAGATCCACCTTAGCTGGAACGGGGTGGTGGTGGAGAGGGCGTGGCTTGATGATGATGACAGTCCAGTCATCAAAAGTGGGGCAGAGGTGTGTGGGAGAAAGCAAACAGAAACAATATGTAGAAGGAGAAAGGCTATTCAAAACTGGTTTCAAGAAAAAGATCAGGGTAAAAGTGGTCTCAAAAGAACTGAGAAAAACCCCCAAAACAATGAAGTGACGACTAAAGGACAAAAACGTGTGTAAAAAGCAGGGGATAAACTGAAGCACTATGAGGCCAGGACCAACCCCCAAAACCCCCAAACAAACCATGAGGTAAAGCCCAATGTCATACTTAATACTTATGGGGTGCAGCTAGATGAGACATTATCAAAAGATCCACTTTAGCTGGGAAAGGGCCCTCTCCACAAGGTCAAATGTCAGTTATGCCCTATTAAGATGGCATTATCTGGGCAGGACTGAAATTGGACTTGGATATACCCTTTGCAGGGTACTAGACTGCCATTTGCTGCTTGTAGTGCATCCTCTGTTCTCAACAGGCACATAGTGGGATATTTTTAATGTATACGATACGCACGATATATTGCAAGTTGTTTTAGCCAGTTTAAAAATATGTTGGACATAATTAACCATGCAGTCCTATGCAGAGTTATAATTATTATTTGTTAAATTTGATTTTAAACTGCCCTCCCCTGGAAAAATTGGGCTCAGGGAGGTATACAACATAATATCATATAAACATAATTAAAAGCAAATTAAAAGGGAAAAAACACAGCAGTAACCAAAAGATAGTGTTAAATCCCCCCCCCCATGGTGCCACTGGACACACAGGGAGGCAGGTGGAGGGAGTGACAGAGAGATGGAACCGTCACTGTCCTCAACCAAATGCCTGGCAGAACATCCCTGCCTTACAGGCCCTGTGGAACTGTATCAGGTCCTGCAGGGCATGGATGTATTAATAATGGCATTGTTTTATATGGTTTTATGTGGGTTTAAAACCATATAAAACAATTCCATTATTAATGGTTTTATGTGGGTTTAGGAGCTGCGGTGGCTCAAGTGGTTAAGACGCTGAACTGCAGGCTGTGGAAGGTCGGTAGTTCAGCAGTTCGAGACCCGAGTGTGCCGCATGATGGAGTGAGCTCCCGTCTCTAGTTCCTGCTCCTGCCAACCTAGCAGTTCGAAAGCAAGACACTGCAAGTAGATAAATAGGCACCGCTTCGGTGGGAAGGTAACAGTGTTCCGTGCGCCTTGGTGTTTAGTCATGCCGGCCACATGACCACGGAAACGTCTTTGGACAGCGCTGGCTCTTCGGCTTTGAAACGGAGATGAGCACCACAACCCTAGAGTCGGATTTGACTGGCTTTCGAGCAAGGGAACCTTTAACTTTACTTTATGTGGGTTTAACTGTATTTTATGTACTGACTGTGAGCCGCCCTCAGCCTGCATTGCGGGGAGGGCGGGGTATAAATGCGATAAACAAACAAACAAACAAATATTTGGCAGAGAGTTCCACCAGGTTGGAGCCAAGCCAGAAAACACCCTGGCTCTGG
This sequence comes from Gekko japonicus, assembly GCF_001447785.1. Taxonomy (NCBI): domain Eukaryota; kingdom Metazoa; phylum Chordata; class Lepidosauria; order Squamata; family Gekkonidae; genus Gekko; species Gekko japonicus. The sequence goes on from NW_015160873.1 coordinate 432,522, forward strand.
TTGAGGACACCCGGATGTCTCTTGGGCCAGGGACCACCAGCAGATTTTGATCTATTGAGCGCAATGCTCTCCTGGGGGTATACCAGGAGAAGTGGTCTCGAAGATATGTGGGTCCTGGCCAGAGTTCCCTCTAAGCTGAGTTAGTGTGAGCTAGCTCACAGTTTTTTAGCCTCCGGCTCACACATTTTTGCCTTAGCTCAGGAAAGATGGCTCCAGAGCAGACTAATTTATGCCATAGCCAAATCGCTCGCTCACAACTTGAATGCCAGGAGCTCACAGAGGAGAATTTTTGCTCACAAGACTCCACTGCTTAGAGGGAACATAGGGCCTCAAAGGTCAACACCAGAACCTTGGACCTGATCCTGTACTTCCCTGGAAGCCAGTGCAGCTCCCGCAGCACAAGGTGGATGTGTGCTGTACACGGAGTCTCCATGACTATCTAAACCCATGGATCTAAATAGGCTAGGACTGGAAGAGACTCTGTAGAGGATTGCTCTGTGATTCTGATAATCATTTTTTCCCCTTTTCCATCCATTCCACTTGGAAGTTATCACAAGTTATCAGAAGATACATGACATACTGAGTCTTTCCTGGTGCAATCATTGTGCACATTGCGTATTTATGGCAGGGATTGTTAGATGCACAGATATCCGTCATACTGCATCCTTCTCCATCTACAAAGTTGCTGAAATGTTCTTTGCATTCACAGTGGGACTAGATTAAGAGAAGGAAAAAACAGTGATTTGTTTTCAAACCATTCATTTACTTATACCTATCTCATGTTACGTACTAGCCTTTTCCACTCCTCCCCCTCTCTGTGTTGTTTGCTGTTTCTGATAAATTCCCACTATTGACTTTTATTTATCCAAAAGTTTTCTACATTGTTCTAGGATTCTTCCATCAGAGAAGCCTGTTCTAAAATAAAAAAGTTGTTAATGGCTTGAAAGTAGAGTTAAGGCTGTAACAAATTCATTAACACTCCAGAAAAACAAAACAAAACAAAACATGGGTCTGGATTAGGGTTGCCAGCCACGGGTGGTATACAAAAAGCAAAAGAGAAACACAGATATAAAGGTAAGTATATAAAAAAGAAATTTCTGTGAAAATAACTAAACCACACACACACACATATACAGGGGTCATTTCATAGAAAAAGAGCTGCAGGAGCTTATTAGCGTACCTAATAAGCTATTAGCATAATAGCTCATTAGCATCTGCCAAACACTCTGACAGTGCCTGCCAAGGCAGGCTGGGGGGGGAGGGAGGAAGCAAGGAGAGAAGAGGTTTAAAGTTTAAACCCCTTCTCTCTAGAGTCACACCGCTCTCCATTCTATTCTATGGGGCCATAGAATAGAATGGAGAGATTGTGCCGCCGCTGCAGTGAGACTCCAGAGAGAAGAGGTTTAAACTTTAAACCCCTTCTCTCTTTGCTTCCCCCCCCCTGCCTTGGCAGGCTGGTGGGAAGGGGGGGCTTTTGAAGCCCCCCCCCCCTTTTCCTTCCCCAGCCGGCCGGCCAAGGTGGGCTGGGGGGGGGGAAGCGAAGAGAGAAGGGGTTTAAACTTTAACCCCCTTCTCTCTTCACTCCCCCCCCAGCCCGCCTTGGCAGGCTGGCTGGAAAAGGGAAGGCTTTTGAAGATTCCCCCCTTTTGCTTTCCCAGGCAGCCTGCCAAAGTGGGCTGGGGGGGGAAGCGAAGAGAGAAGGGGTTTAAAGTTTAATTATACAAAACTCTGACACAAACTGCTCTTTTTCAAGGACAGCTGTGCCAGAGCTTGTGACTGACCCAAGGTCACATCAGCAGGTGCAAGTGGAGGAGTGTGGAATCAAACCCGGTTCTCCCAGATTAGAGTCCGCACACTTAACCACTACATCAATCACTTATAGAAATTTCTCAGGTGCGCCCATCAAAATCACCTACGTGGTAATTGAAGAACCACATCAATAACTAATATTCTAGAAACTCACATCAAGTTACTGAACAATGTATCTTATAAACATTTAGTCATTATATAATGAAACAAAAGGTCCTAGTTCATAGAACAACCAACTCGTACTGTTTTTTTAAAAGACATAGTCGGATTAGGGCTCATTAAGTGGTGAGTACTTATCTCCAGAACCCAATTCAGCCGGGGGGGGGGGGAACCCTTGGTCTTTTCTGAGATCTTCTGCAGTGTGCACAAAGCACGTACGGCATGATTATGTCACCTGGAAGTGACATCATCACATCGCCAATGTCAGGGGGGTTGATGCTCTAGTTTTGGGGCAAAACTCTATGGTTTGTAGCCAATTTTACCATAGAGTTTTGCCCAAAAACTAGAGCATCAACCCCCCTGACATTGGCGATGTGATGACGTCACTTCCAGGTGATATCACCATGTTGCCTTCTGGGCCAGTTGCGGGCAGGATTTCCCACAATGGCCACCTGGCTAGTGGTGGGGAAGCACCCTGCAAAAGTGGGGGTTCCCCCGCCCCTGATGGGGGGTCCAGCAACCCTAGGCATTGCTGTGGCATCCATCTCTTCCAATAAGCCTTCCACATCTTTCATTTTAATACGTGGCCATGTTTTAAAACTTTTATACAGAACTGACCTCATATTCACTATTCCTCTTTCCCCACCCTCTAAAAGAACAAGGGGCTACTAGACATCAGACTAGGGATGAGTGTAACTCAAAAGTAGCCACAGGAAGCTGCCACCTGGAGGAGCAGGGAAGAAGGGACAGTTTAACCAGATACCAAGTCAGCATTTGACCGTTACCTTTCCAGGGCCATCATATTTACAGACAGTGGACTCTGTAGGACAATGCACAGATTTTGTATGGCAAGGCTCTATTGGAGTGCAAACTTGACCATCTCCATCATAGCCATTCTGGCATGCACATGTATGACGATTGGGTCCAAGGTAGATGCAGTCAGCACGAGGATCACAGACCTGTTCTAAGCATGGGTTGATGGCTGGGGGGGGGGGGGGGGAAACAAAAAAACAAATCAGAAGGGAAAAGATAGAAACAAACACTGACTGCATTCAGTTTTCTCTCCCACAGTACCTAAAGATCCGTCTTCTGTTATTGTTCTGCTAAGGGGTGAAGAGAATCTTCTGTCCCTGATCATTAATTGAGGGAACCAAGAGAATAGAGGGTTCTTTCAACATCTACCATGATGAAACTGGCAATGATCTTATCAAGCACTTCAGTGCCAGTGCTGTAAATGACCACTTGGCCAATGGTCATCCAATCCAATGTTCAATTCCTCATATTTATTTATTTACAACATTTATATCCCGTCTTTCTGCACAGCTAGGGCCATTGTATCATGAAAGAGGCAACTGATTCACCAGCCTTCTGAAACAAAATGTTTTTAATGCAATGCAAAAAAGCAAGGCTTTATATGTATCGACATTAAACATACAAATGTGAACTTAGGCAAATCATGAAAGGGAGGGCAGGCAGGGTTAACAACATAAGAACACAAGAGAAGCCAATGTTGGATCAGGCCAATGGCCCATTTAGTCCAACACTCTGTCACACAGTGGCCAAAAATACCAGGTGCCATTAGGAGGTCCACCAGTGGGGTCAGGACACTAGAAGCCCTCCCACTGTTGCCCCCCCCCCCAAGCACCAAAAATACAGAGCATCACTTGCCCGAGACTGAGAGTCCCTATCTATACCTTGTGGCTAATAGCCACTGATGGATCCACATGCTTATCTAATTCCCTTTTGAAGCCCTCCATGCTTATAGCTGCCACCACCTCCTGTGGCAGTGAATTCCATTTCACTCTTTGGGTGAAGAAGTACTTCCTTTTATCTGTTGCATCACTGCTTAGTTCTTGTAGCTCTTTCTTACATGCCCAGGGAAATGCTAATCACCACTTTGGGGTCAGGAATAAATCTTTCTCCAGACCAGTTTGGCTGGAGATTTTGAAGGTTTTTTTGTCATCTTCTGGTCATGGAACAGCAGTCACAGGGTGTGTGTCTGTGTGTGTGGGAGGTATTGGTGAATTTCCTGCATTGTGCAGGGGGTTGGACTAGATGACCCTGGAGGTCCCTTCCAACTCTATGACTCTATGATTCTATCATTCTATGAAATGTTGTGTTCCGTCTGGTTCTCCTGTATAAATTACTCACGTTTGCAGTATTTGCCCTCTTCCCGATAGCTGGGGAGGCATTTGCATTCTAGTTGAGTTTTATCTGTCTTGGAGACGGTACACCTGGAGTTTTCTGGGCACTGCAAGGACCGGCATTCCGGTATCGCTGGAATTAAAGAGGTCAAATAATTAAACAGTGGCATAAATTGCTTCAACAGACTGCTGACACCCAAAAGTTTTGTGCTGCTTTTCTTAGAGAAGCTGTTAGTTTTATAAAGGTTGGGTGTGCATTTATTTATTTTGTTTATACACCACTCAGAGCAGCTTACATGATTCTTCTCTCCTCAATTTTATCCTCATGACAACCCTGTGAGGCAGGTTAGGATGAGAATGAGTGACTGGACTAAGGTCAGCCTGTAAGTTTTCACAGCAAGGTGGGTTTTCAAACTTGGGTCTCCTAGTTCCCAGTTTAACCCTGTAACCACTACACAACACTGCCTCTCTGTATGGAGTAAAGTAAAGGTAAAGGGTCTCAAGGGCCCAGTAGTGACGAGAGGACCATAGAAATAGGAATAGCAACACTTTAGTTGCTCTGACCTGCATAGCCCAGGCTAGCCCAGACTTGTCAGAACTCGAAAGCTAAGTAGGCTCAGCCTTTGTTGTTATGTGGATAGGAGACCTCCAAGGAATACCAGGGTTGTTACATGGAGGCAGGCAATGGCAAACCACCTCTGTTCATCTCTTGCCTTGAAAACCTTACAAGGTTGCCATAAGTCAGTTGTGACTTGACAGCACTTTCCTCCACCACCATTAGCAGAAGTCAGTGAAGGCAAGAAGTAGTCAATGGCTCTACACATAGCAATGACAGGGAGAACTGTAGATTTAACATTCCAGAGCAGGAAGAAGCTCTGAGTTGGTACAAAGATGGGAGAGATAGCAGGAAGTCTAACTCGCTTGATTCTAAAGCTCAGGGCAAATCCACCACCTGTAACCTAGTCTTTCGAATGGCTGCTTCACCCTAACACAATGAGTAGTTTGTTACCCTGAGTTGCCCCAGCAGCTAAAAAAAAGCCATTAGATAGGCCCAGGAGCCGAAGCATTTTACTTACGTTGGTCACAACTCGGGCCTTTGTATTCAAACAAACATGTGCATTTTCCATCTCCATTCATCCCACTGTTGCAGATTCCATGAATGCAGTGACATACTGTGAACAAAAATGAAGGAAAGGATTATAGATGCCTTAATTACATCCTAGAAAGATTTCATTACATTAGATATCCAAATGCAAGTATAACACTCTGATAGTCTACGAGGAAGCTATGGGTTAATTCATATGTCCTTTGGCTGGCAGGAATGTGCACAGGATCCCCCCCCTTCATGTTTCTATTTCAGCTTCAATAAACTTAATTCCATTTCTTTAATCACTAGGATTAAAGATATTAATTTAGTTATCACATTTGGTTTTCGTTTCAATAGGAACAGATTCCCAGAAGTAATTTCTTCTGACCTAATTGAGCTTCCTTGACAAATCTCAGAGATACAGGAAAAGAAGTCTATGTGTTGCAAGCAATTTAACTTCTGGCTTGTGGAATGTGCATAGTAGGCAGTGACAACATCAGTATGTGAGTTTTTCTTCCTGCCTCAGGACCCTCAAGACCCTGTGTGTATGTCTATTTTTAAACAAAATCAAAGTGTGAATGA